>NC_056615.1:27849863-28149863 GCF_018340385.1 Cyprinus carpio | reverse complement strand
TAAGATCAGTATCTTCAGTTTTTTTTTTTCAATAAACCTTTCAATAAAAGAGTTCATTTAAAGACCTTCGAATTGTCATAATTGGACAGAAGAAAGTGCACTTTGTCTTTACAAACTTCACCAAGGAGACCTAGCTATGGAGACCAATGTTAAGATACATAGACTAGGCATGAGATAATTGTACGATACATTCAATGGGAACCTTTTAGCATCACCATAATACTTGATGTTGTAAACGCTTGTGCAGAAATGTTTCATTTTACATCTTAACATTTCTTTGTTTAAAAGGTGTCAGGTTCTGAGTCCCAGATTTTCTTTTAGACCCCTTTGTATTTTCTAAAGTGGCTTACAATTGTTTTCTCATTCTTTCAGGTGATGGTTATGCACGCTGCTTTCATGCATTATGTGCACAATACATGGCACATTAAGTCTCGAAGATCTTATCCATCTACGGGTATTCTTGTGCTTATATACGCTTTGCACATTTGTGATGAGGTAAAGCTTTTAGCAGGTACTTTCTGGGGTTTGTGTGCTGTGCATTAACATTACTTTTGCTGATGTGTTTTTTGTTTGTTTGTTTTACTTTGCTTAGGTAAATGCGTTTGGCTTTGGTGCAAACAGTAAAGGCACCTGGCACCCCTATTTCGAACAAACACCCAAGTCTTTGAAGCGCACTGGTAAACACAGTGGCGGGATTGCGCTTAAAACCATTTTAGAACTTCACGAAAGGGGGCTGATTGATCTATACACGGGGTGGTGAAAAGGATAATGACATTAAGTAACACAATTTTTTATTGATATTCACTTGTATTCATGATAAATACATCTATTATATTAATTAACTCTTCGTTCAAAATGTGTTTTGGCTCTGAAATCCTTTGTGTATTTTTTTTTTAACTCAATGATATTGATTTTATTGATATTGATTTTATGATTTTGCATCTATCGGTTTGGTCTGTTTGTGTACGCAAGCAAGCAACAAACATTTTTTATGTAATTTAATCTCATGTTAACTTTAAATGTTTATTGTAAATAAACTGTAATAATAAATAAATCTGACTGCAGTATTAAACCATATGTATTCATACATTCTTTAATTCTGTGTTAAATTCTGAAGATGAAGCTGTACTCTTCACAAGAGGCATTGTAAAATCTGCATTATGACATTTGAGTCATGTATAAACATTTGTTTTGCAGTCTAAGACAGTGATATTTAAAATCTCAGTCTTCATTGTTCTGTTGTCACTGAAAAAACAGAGAAATCAGCAGTTCATTAACTTGATAGTTAGTAATTTTCCATTTTGACTAAACTATTACTTAAAGGAGCTACTTTTACTTATATGATTATTTAATGATCTTGCTGGTGTGTGCCACACCAGAATGATTTAGAAATGAGGGGCAGTTTGATCCAAATGCAGAACAGCTTACTAAAACGAAACAAAGAAATACACAAAAACAGACAAGAGTTAAGTAGAGAAACAAGACAAATGTGATAACAATCAGGGGATGAGGAAATTGTATGAAATAGAAACAAAATACAAACTTAAAGACATCACACACACACCACATGACAGTTGACATGCCTGGGAGCACTGATCACAGGGAAGTCATTCCATAGTCAGATTCCTTTCCGCAAATTGGTTTTCATTTCACCTTTCAACTGGTTTTTAAAAAAATGACTCCCCATTTCCTTAAGCTATCATGCAATCATGTCACTATGCATTTCTTTTCTAACTCACTGTCACATTACTGTATATCAATGAAACATTCATAAGGTTATTTGTGTGAAGGCATATTGCTTATTATTACCTTTCGTTCACTTAAAAAAAATATGTTTGTGTTCATATTTACATGCACTAATCCTTCATGTTGGATACGACGGACCGATTTTGAGTAGCCTACATAAGCCACATTTCCACCGCTGGAACTTTACCCAGGAACTAAGGACTTTGGGCTGGTACTCGGTGTGTTTCCACCGCAGGAACCAGGATCTAAATAAAGTTCTGGGTAAAAAATTGCCCCTCAGAAAGTCCCTGCTGGCGAGGTAGTACTTTTTCAAAGGTCTGGAACTTTTGGGGGCAGGACTTGGGCGCTAAACATGCTGATTGGTTAAGTTCAAGCAGCATTGTGATTTCAACCAACATTTATTCAGATAATATTCAAAATATTACTGTTATTGTGTCATGAAATGAAGTTTTAAAAGTACTTCAGGTGAGAATGTAGTTGTTTAAAACTCAAATCTGTGGTTTATTTATAAAGTCAGCGCCTATTTAAAAATGTGTTTCGCCTATTTTGGAGATGATCAGCTTCACGCGATCAGGAGCTCAGTGCTCATGTATCTGCCTAGAGTAGTCTCAACTCGGCTAGCCCTTCTGACATTTGCCACTGGCTCTGATGTCTCCGTAGTGATTAAACATAAAATATAATTAATTTAAATCTAACAGGTAATCTCTGGTCTTTATTCAATTTATCTATATGTTAAAATGAAAATAAAAAGAGGCAATTGATATAATATTTTGTTTCATTGTAATGTAGGCTGTATATATACACATTTCCCTGAATTAAGTACATTTCTGTGGCTATTATTATGTTTAAATAAAAAACATGGGAGGCAGTGGTATTTGATATCCTATTTTGTCTTACTGTAAATATACAGTGAGGAAAATTGCAGTAGCCAAGGTGAGTTGACTGATGTTATCAATTACGCTGCTGTTTGCAGAATTACCGGACTTGCGTCGCCCCATTAGCGTGACATACAGCCAAGTATTCAATTCAGTTCAATTCAAGTTTATTTGTATAGCGCTTTTTACGATACAAATCATTGCAAAGCAACTTTACAGAAAATTCAGTTTCTACAATATTTAGTAGTAGCTTATCAGTGGTGACTGTCAGTTCATCTGCATATGGCAGAAATGTTCAGAAAAATCAATAAAAGACGTAAACAAACAAACGATTAACACTATTAACAGCAATTATGCAATCAAACTTATAGCAAAAATGTGGTAGTTCTGTATGTTGTCTCTGGGTTAGCATCATCTAAGGTCCTCTGAGGGGTTGGCATCATCTCTTCTCAGGTGTTCTGGATCCAGACTGGAGCTTGTGTAAATCCTAGTTACCATGGGATGTAAATCCCGTGGCAAAGCAGAGAAACAAATACAGACATAATTAGTGTAGCTGCTGTTCCAGCCAAGTAAAATTAATTAGTTTAACCCAAGTTAAAGAATAATAATGCACATTTGATCAGATATAACTGCAGTCCAAAATTATGAGATGCATTATTTGAATGCTTGGCCAAAGAGGTGTGTTTTTAATCTAGATTTAAACAGAGAGAGTGTGTCTGAATCCCAAACATTATCAGGAAGGCTATTCCAGAGTTTGGGAGCCAAATGCGAAAAAGCTCTACCTCCTTTAGTGGACTTTGCTATCCTAGGTACTATCGAAAGTCCAGCGTTTTGTGACCTTAGGGAGCGTGATGGGTTGTAGCGTGGTATAAGGCTAGTTAGGTACGCAGGAGCTAAGCCATTAAGGGCCTTATAAGTAAGTAATAATATTTTGTAACTGATACGGGACTTAATATGTAGCCAGTGCAGAGACTGTAGTATTGGGGTAATATGATCATATTTTCTTGACCTGGTAAGGACTCTAGCCGCTGCATTTTGGACTACCTGTAGCTTGTTTATTGAGGATGCAGGACAACCACCTAGCAGTGCATTACAATAGTCCAGTCTAGAGGTCATTAATGCATGAACTAGCTTTTCTGCATCAGGAACAGTTAACATGTTTCGTAGCTTGGGATTGTTTCTAAGATGGAAGAATGCTGTTTTTGTAACATGGGAAATATGATTTTTAAAAGACAAGTTACTGTCTAATATAACACCCAGATTTTTGACAGTAGAGGAAGTAACAGTACATCCGTCTAATTGCAAATTGTAATCTACGAGATTCTGTGTAATGTTTTCTGGTCCAATAAGTAATATCTCTGTCTTATCCAAATTTAATAGGAGAAAATTATTGGTCATCCAATCTTTTTACATTTTTAACACACTCTGTTAGCTTAGATAATTTTGAAGTTTCACCTGGTCTTGTTGAGATATATAGTTGAGTATCATCAGCATAACAGTGGAAACTAATCCCGTATTTTCTAATGATATTACCAAGGGGCAACATGTATATTGAAAATAGCAGAGGACCTAGGACAGATCCTTGTGGCACTCCATATTTTACTGGTGATAAATGAGATGACTCCCCATTTAAAATATCGGACAGGTAGGATCTAAACCATCTTAAAGCCTGCCCTTGGATACCTGTATAGTTTTGTAATCTATCTATGAGTATGTTGTGATCTATGGTGTCGAACGCAGCACTAAGATCAAGTAAAACTAGCAATGAGATGCAGCCTTGATCTGAAGCAAGAAGCAAGTCATTTGTTATTTTAACAAGTTTTGAGTGCAGTTTCTGTGCTATGATGGGGCCTATGATGGGGCCTGAAACCCGACTGAAATTCTTCATAGAGATCATTTTTTTGCAGGTAGGAGCACAATTGAGCAGACACAACTTTTTCTAAAATTTTAGACATAAATGGAAGATTTGAAATGGGTCTGTAATTTGCCAGTTCACTAGGATCTAGTTGTGGTTTCTTAATAAGAGGCTTAATAACCGCCAGCTTGAATGGTTTTGGGACGTGACCTAAAGATAACGATGAGTTTATAATATTTAGAAGCGGTTTTTCTGCTACAGGTAGCAACTCTTTCAGTAATTTAGTGGGTACAGGATCTAATAAACATGTTGTTGGTTTAGATGCAGTGATAAGTTTATTTAGCTCTTCCTGTCCTATAGTTGTAAAGCACTGCAATTTATCTTTGGATGCGATGGATAAAACTAAAGTATTAGACGCTGTAGAATCTATATTTGTTATTGTATTTCTGATGTTATCTATTTTATCAGTGAAGAAATTCATAAAGTCATTACTATTTAACTGTGAGGGAATATTTAGATCGGGTGGCGTCTGGTTATTTGTTAATCTAGCCACTGTGCTAAATAAAAAACCGTGGATTGTTTTGGTTGTTTTCTATGAGTTTGTGGCTATGCTCGGCCCTGGCAGTTTTTAGAGCCTGTCTATAGCTGGACATACTGTTTTTCCACGCAATTCTAAAAACTTCCAAGTTCCAATTTCACCATTTGCGCTCAAGACTACAAGTTTCTTTCTTGAGAGCGTGGGTATTACTGTTGTACCATGGCACAGTATGTTTTTCTCTAACCTTTTTTCAATTTGATGAGGGCAACAGCTTCTAATGTATTAGAGAAGATAGTGCCCATGTCGCCAGTCATTTTGTCTAGCTCATGTGTATTTATGGGTACACAGAGCAGTTGAGATAAATCAGGCAGGTTATTTGCGAATCTGTCTTTGGTGGCTGTTTAATACAGTTTAATAAGTTAGTAAACGCAAGTCCTAATGCATCATTTGTATTATCAATATGAATGTTAAAATCTCCGAAAATTAGCGCTTTATCAGCAGTAACCAACAGGTCTGAGAGGAAATCTCCAAATTCTTTTAGGAATTCTGTTTATGGCCCTGGTGGTCTATACACAGTAGCCAGAGAAAGAGATACAATAGATTTCTTTTGCATATCTGACAGTGTAACATTAAGCATAAGTATTTCAAATGATTTAAACCTGTATCCTGTTTTCTGGGTAACACTGAGAATATCACTATATATTGTTGCAACACCTCCACCTCGACCAGTCTGACGGGGCTCATGTTTATAACAGTAGTTTGGTGGAGTAGACTCATTTAGACCAATATAATCATTTGGTTTTAGCCAGGTTTCAGTCAAGCAGAGTACATCAAAACTATTATCTGTGATCATTTCATTTACAATAACTGCTTTGGGTGTGAGTAATCTAATGTTTATGAGCCCAAACTTTAAAAATTGTTTTTGTTCATTTATTTTACGTTTTTCTGGTTTAATCACGATAAGATTTTTTCTAGATCCTACATTAAATTTATATTTTGACCTCATTATTCGGGGAACAGACACAGTCTTAATAGACTGGACAGCGCAAGTACTTCTAACATTTAAGCGGGTAGAACAAAAGCCATCATAGCAGTTATTTGAGAATTGGCTTACTAGTCAAATGGAGCGTAGAGTCCTGGAGATGTTGTCCGAGAGCAGCTCCGCTCCGACTCTGCTGGGGTGCAGGCCATCAGCGCGAAAAAGCCTAGGTCGCTCCCAGAAAAGATTCCAATTATTAACAAAGAGCAGTTTCTGTTCTTTACACCATGACAATAACCATTCATTTAGAGCAAAAACTCTACTGAACCTTTCGTGTCCTCGTCGATACGTGGGCAGTGGTCCTGACACGATGATCGTTGCCGCGGGCGTCGTGCTGCGAACCGTCTCGATCAGGATCCTGAAGTCCCTCTTCAGCGTCTCCGTCTGCCGCTGCGTGGTGTCGTTAACCCCGGCGTGAAGCACGACCGCTCTGGGGCTCTCGTCGGCCTTCAGGATCGCGGGTATCTGCGCAGAAACATCGAGAACACGAGCACCAGGGAAACAGTGAGTGTGCACTTTACCTTCGGCAAACGTAGCACGGACGTGTCGGACGATGGAGTCTCCGACGATCACAGCGTCGCGTTCCGTCTCGCGGAGGGGAGAGAAGCGGTTCCGTGTGGAGATCTCGAAGACCGGAGGGGGAGAAGTCGTCGCCCGGGGCCTGGCTCGCGTCCTCCACTGTGCAGAGAAACACACGGGGTGGAGGTGGTGGGACTGTTAGCAGCGCGCTGTATACTTACCCTGGACTTGTGAGCGTCAGCCCGGGAGGTTTCCAGCGCGGCTCTCCGCTCTCTCAGCTGGGCCTGCCTCTGCTCCAGGACCCGAATCTGCTTCTCCACGGCCTCCAGCTCAAGCTGCATGTCGTCACCTGCACTCAAAGGTAGACAAACATCCGCCATTAAAGCAAGTTACAGTGAGTAAAGCGATTGTAATGTGTGTGAATAGAGTATTAGCGATGCACGCGGGTTTAGCGACAACCACGCTGGTGATGCTAATGGGCTATAAGCTACTAGCGGACTCGGGAAATCAAAATAAAACTAGTGAGAATAAAACTAGTGAGAGTACTGAGAATTCGTGCTCTGCATTTAACCCATCCAAAGTGCACACACACAGCAGTGAACACACACCCAGAGCAGCGGGCAGCCATTTATGCTGCGGCGCCCGGAGAGCAGTTGGGGGTTCGGTGCCTTGCTCAAGGGCACCTCAGTCGTGGTTTTGCCCGAGACTCCCACAACCTTAGGGTTAGGAGTCAAGCTCTCTAACCACTAGGCCACGACTTCCCCCAACGCACACAGACCTACGTCACCAGACTATTTGCCTAATCTTTACGGTACTTTAGACTGTGGTGGAAATGCAGAGAGCAACAGGTCTGGGGGGAAAATAGTTCCTGGGGTAAAAAGTTCCTGTTACAATTGTTCCGGGTAATTTTGGTGGCAATAAATGCGCCCACAGCACAAATTACAGATATTTTTGCACCAATGTGGATATGTTCTACATGTCTAAAGTATATAGAAAGAATAAACCAGTCTTATAAACTCCTTGATTTAGCTTAACAAATTAAAAACATATAACAGCTTAAAAATATATGATCTGCAATGTACAATAAACTATAGTAAATCTTATTTACATCTCTTACCAAATTGTTTAACAAATGGTTATTTAATAACAATAGTCATAATAAGTGTTTTTCCAGTGTTTGCCTCAGGCTTGCATAATATTTGCCAACTCACTCCTTGGTAATCCTCTGCAAATTTAGACAGTTGGATGAAGTGGCTCATTCAATTCTTTTTGAGTCAGATGTGCTACTTGGGCTGTGCATCAGCAACTTGGAACTAAAGCTTGATTCAGATCAGTTTTGTGAACCAGCTCAGCCAGTAAAATTGTGACAACCAGTTCAAAATGATTTGTTAAATAATCAAACATCACTATCAGGGACCACTAGAGGAGAGACTGTCAGGCTAGGGACCCTCAGGCTGTTATTTAAGTGATTTGGGAGTGCCTGGCCTAGGAGCACTGATACCACTGGAGTGGAGAGTGTTGGGGTCACCAGACTTTACTTTTAGCAAATTTAAAAGCCCGTTAACACCTAAAGTGAAAGGAATAAGCTTCAGGTTGAGGAAAATGTAAATTCACAACTGTACAGCTCAAAAAATCCTTTCAGCTGTAATGCCATTCTGGATCAATGATCAGCTGCAAAGACAATGGTTAATAAAACGGGACTGAATTCATGAAGGATAATTGTATTTTTAACATATTCAAATACTGCAGATTTGTGTCATATGAATTTGCATTTTACTGTATTCATCTTGGGGAATACTGAATCTGTTTTTGTGCAAGTGAGATGAGTAAATGCATGGTCTCTAGAACTACAGTAACCATCATAATTACACAGCACAAACATTGACTCTGCACTTACTCCCAATTTCTCTTAACATGGGGACAGGAGAGCTGTCAGTCAATAAACATTTTTTTTAATAAACAAAATTCAGATATTTTCTTGGAAAATAAAAAGCAATGTAATACTTTACAAGTTACTTGAAAAAAGTAATCTGATTATATAACTCACGTTACTTGTAATACATTACCTCCAAAACTGCAGAGGGTAAAATTGCTTTTGCCTCAGAGAAGGCATGAGGGGTTAATTTAGCTCCCATACCCCCCCCCCCCCCCCAAAAAAAAAAAAAAACAAAAAAAAAAACCTTCAAAGCACTGCGCAGTTGACAAGATCACAACTGTGCTCTGTGTTCTGATCGGAGAAATGACAAACAAGAAGCACTACTCTACACTGCTCAAAACTTGAATTTGAATCATCAGTGGCAAATCCTTTAAATATGTAAACATACTTACAGACTGTGAGTCAGAACAGCCGGCATTGTAGTCTACTTGTAGTCACAGACCCGCTTGTCAGACTGGCGGTACAAAGTAGCGAGGGATGGGGGGTGGGGTGAATGCATATCTGTATATATGTGCGTATGTGCACTGTTAAAAATTGCTGTTAATTTACGTCAAAATTTTAACAGTACAATCCTGTTTTGTTAAAAAACAGTGCATTACTGTTTTTTTACTGTTGGTGAAATGACGTAGATAACATTTAAAGTTATTTTACCGTATTTATTGCACAAAGGAAAGAAAACAGTACTTAACAGTATTTTGGGAACAGTATTTTTGGGAACAGTAAAATACTGTGCCATGGTACAACAGTATTTTTGGGAACAGCTGCAGCGAGCACATGTGGATTTTCATCCGTCTTTATATTGTGATTTAACCGGTGAGTACACCTTTGCCTCGCTCCTTTTACACAAAATACACGTTTGCAATTGCAAATAACTGTGCAAATAACTGTGATAATAGTGGATGCTGAGATTGTAACTTTTATACGTCCATTTCAGTGCTAAACCCATCAACGTTCCAACGGCGTCATAGAGTAGAGCTGGATTGATTCAGATATTCCCCGATTACAAGGTGAGTTCCATCAAACATGATATATAAACTCTTCTTAATTTCACCATCACTTACTGCCCTGGAAACCACAACTGCAAGGCTGATGCTCTTTCCCGTCTGCATTCCCTGGACACTCCTTCAGACCCCGAACCTATACTCCCTCCAGCCATGATTGTCAGCCCCATCATGTGGAGCACGGACGAGGACATCAGAGCCACTACCCACATGAACCTGCTCCCTTCTGGGCTCAATTCACTGTATACCAGGCTATGGACATCCAGGCAGCCAAGGTACCCTCTCGCTCCTCCAAGCTCGGTACTGGTGGCCCAGTATGTCCCGGGATGTCATCAGGTACATCCGCAGTTGCTCAGTCTGTGCCATGTCTTCCACTCCATGTCAGCTCCCGGCAGGCAAATTGGTACTCCTACCTGTTCCTCGAAGGCCCTGGTCCCATCTGGGAATTGACTTTGTCACTGACCTGCCCAACTCTGAAGGTAACACATGCATCTTGGTTGTTGTGGATAGATTCTCAAAAGCCTGCAAATTAATTCCCCTACCAGGATTACCAACTGCCCTAGAAAAAAACTGCCGAACATCTCTTCAATCATGTCTTCCGCAACTTTCGTCTACCAGAGGATATTGTGTCTGACCGGGGTCCACAATTCATATCCAGGGTATGGAAAGCCTTCCGTCTCCTAGGAGTGACGGTCAACTTATCTTCTGGGTACCATCCGCAGAGAGCGAGAGAATGTGGGACTCAGCTCACATCCACCTCCAGCGCGGCATACGGAGACACAAGTCCTTTGCTGATGTTCAACGTGCCGCCACTCCAGTTTACCAGGCAGGGGATAAGTTCTGGTTGTCAACACGGGATCTGAGTCCCTACTACATTGGTCCGTTCACGGTTGAGAGGCAGATCAATGAGGTCACCTACAGGCTCCAATTACCACCCAGGTACCGCATTCACCCCTCATTCCACGTATCGCTCCTAAAACCCCTTCTCTCCCTCCACTGCAGATGCCCCAGAACCTCAGGAACCCCCTCCTCCGGAGATCCTAGAACAACCATCCATCTACCAGTTGAAGGAGATCCTGAACTCGCGGTGATGGGGTGCCCGGCTGGAATACCTGGTGGACTGGGAGGGGTACGGACCAGAGGAACATTCTAGACCCATGCTGCTTGAAGAGTTCCATCGACAACATCCTGATTGTCCCGTGGTCCGTGGTCGCTCTCGTTGTCATGTTAGGGCATCAGGAGCCGCCCCTGGAGGAGGGGGTAATGTCAGGAACTCACCGTCACAGCCACCCCAATCATCACCCACACCTGACGCTCATCAAGCACAATCCCAACCACCGGAGTACTGATCACCTGCACCTGCACCCAGTAATCACTCACCAGGATAAAGACACCTCGAACTCAGTTTTCCGGTGTCCGGTCTACCGTTCACAACCCATTGAGCTGGTGCCCGACCTCTTTCTACTAACCTGTCTTTGCTATGTCCTCAGATATCCTCACGACAATCTCCTGTGAACTACATAAGCTGACTCTCCATCTGATTATCTCCAGAGCTCTGGAAGTTAACCTCTCAACAACCCAACAACACCTTGTCTCTGAAACACTTGTAAATAAACTGTTCACTTGCACTAAACCCTCCGTCTCCATAGTGGTTTGTGACACTATTTAACTGTGGCTGTCAAATGCGGCTTTACCGAGTTCAATGGCTTTGGCCCAGCAGATATAAACAAATGCCCTCTCTTCCTGTTTCAGTTGAAATTACATCGCCACATAGAATAAGGCACTTCAGGGGACCTTTAAAGACCGGGCTGCTGTCATACTAGGCCTTGGGAGTGAATCGGCTGACGGACTTGAAAATGGAGCATCCGGCAGACTTGAGAGTGCAGTGACCTGCGGGCTTGACTGCTAAGCAGCCGGCGGGATTTGACGAAGAACTGGTTCTGGATCGGGGCCGGACACTCTGCAGACACTGGAGTATACCTTCCCTCCAGTTCAGTCCAGCGGTGTCTGGGAGGTCCACGGGGCGATGGTAATTGGCCCCGATACAGAACAAAGAATTAAGTGTGGTGTCATATAGTGCCGTCTTAATGGCGAGCCCACAGAATTCCCGGGCGAACTCAACAAATGGATGGTCCTTATGGGCTAGAGTGGCGAATTTTGTGGCGATCTCCATTTGTTTGTTTCAGGTCCAGTGTTCTGTCACGATTGCTACAACTGTGTTGGAGCAAGGGATGAGGAGACAAAGGAGCATTACAAAGAACAGTCTTTATTAATCCACAAAGACTCACAGGCAGGGACACATACATAGCACAGGGAATTGAGATTTAACACTGGATGCTAGACACATGAAAACACTACGCTTAAGTAACTGAAACTAAACAAGGATAATCAGGTGAATCAAATGAGCACAATCAGACATGGGAGAAACTAGGTCACGGGGAGCAAAACACAACACAGCAGGAATACAGTTCTGACTGTTCTATTATAGTTTTTAGTAGTTTTCGTGGATTCATGTGAACGAAGATTGTATTGACAATGCTGTTGTCTATTGTAGCCATTTTTTGCAGATCTGTGTGAATGGGAATTATTTTGACTGATGTAAAGGAAAAAAAAAATCAGTTTTGTAATGCAAATGCAAATAAAGTAAATGCAAATATTGTGTAAAAGACAAACTGGCACAGACACAGAATACATGACAGAATGATCTAATGAGATTAATCCACTTATTAGGCAATATTTTGGCTTGAATAAATCAACAGTTTTTAATTTGTTGGGGCACATAAATAGTTTAGGTGGATGCTACAACACAGTTATGATCATCATAATATACAGAGTTGCAGCAGTTCTTGGTAATTACAAGTTTGGTTTATGAGAAAGTAAACATCACAGTTCATGTAAATTATTCAAAACACTATGTGACTAATTGCTTTTCAATAGGGGAGTATCATGCACATTGTTTCTGCTGTGTCTGTGTCTCTCTTTTAAGTCCTCGACCTGTATCCATAATCCATTCATACGTAAGTGTTCAAATAAGGCCTTAAAGTGTGTTTGAAGATGAGCTGATTTTCTTACTTCTGAATCAGTGTCTTTCTCTCTGCTGTTTGTTTTGATTCATGTTTTACAACTGCTGAAGGATGAGTTTGAATATATTGCCTTTGAGAAATATTCAGTGTTTAAATGGTCTTTAGAGGCTTTTGATGGCTTGAGGCACATAAGGTTCTTCAGTGGTTCTTTGGTTCAGCGAAGAACTCTCTTCTTATAAGGAACTGTTTGGGTTGGCTGAGCCCAAACTTTCAAAAGATCTTTGTGAAACATTTCACATTTAATCATACAGGATTTGCAGTACCGCAGTATTGAATGTCAAGACCAAATGTCAAGAATCTGGTGTTCTGATAGTATGATAATCATGTCATGACTGCGGTAAGGAAGAATATATATGAATATCTATCTATTTTAATTCTCATAAAAAAGTACAAAACTATCACTGAGGCAGTACCCTTTCAAAATATACTAATATGTATACTTTAGGTACTACTATTTACTTTGAAAGTTTTAAAGTAATGTAAATGTGTACCAGGGGTAAATAAGATATAAAGATGTAGGCCTACTTTCTAGCTTTACCTTGAGGTCCCATCCTAATATTCAGAGGCGCTTTATATCCTTAACAGAAACAGAATCAGAATGAGCTTTTTTGCCAGGTCTGTTTACACATACAAGGATTTGTTTTAGTGACAGAAGCTTCCACAGTGCAACAGAATGACTGTGACAGGACAAAACACAGATAATAAAAGAATAAAAATAGAACAAGTAAATACGGAATAACAATATACAGATTGACAATTGCATGTACAGGTATATTACAATAGATAGTTTTGTAGTACAGGTACATTATGTGCAAATTCGAAATGCAAACCAATTATTTGAAGTTGCAAATTTAATTACGCACTTATTTTCACAAGCTACAAAGAAAACAAGTGCAGTGAAATCATTCAGGTCTTTCCACATTGTTTGAGTTTTCTTTGGCAAAACATCAAAACCGCAAATGTCAATATATTGTTTGTCATAGCAAATGTCAAGACGAAAATATGTCAGGAGTGGCTGAATGCTTTTAATTTTTCATGTATTGTCCATGTAATTAAACAAGGTGTGCTCTCCCAGCAAACATTTGGACGTTTAATGACCGTTTAAAAGACGTCTCTCCGTCACGTCCCGTCATGGCTGAAAAATATAGTTCCAAAATGAAAGTTGAACGGACATCTTTGACGTCATCTGGCCGTGAATTCCACATCTTTTCTGCGCGTCCCTGGATATCTAAATGTGTCATCATCTGGATGTTTATAAGATGCGTTGCTGCATAATTTAAGTATAAGGCTGCATATACAATAATCACACACCCATTGTGCAACATCGTGACAGGCACATCTGAACTTGACAAATGTCCAAAAAGGTCCAAAGTCCGGTCAGACCTGAACGTCTCTAAAACGTTTTAATCACCTATATCACAAACAATAACACATTTTCGGACTAAAGTAAAAAGAAGAGAGTTCTAATTTAGCACAATGTATTTTACTGAGAATACTACACTTTTTAAAAACGTATTCCATTTGTTAAACAGCTACTATTTAAACAAGAAAATAAACATTGTCGAATGTGGTTAAGTCTGAGTCTGTGGTAAGGGCATTTTCTCTAACATTTTTAAATTAATGTTAAGCAGCCATTAATCAAACAAGAAAATAACAAAAGTATAGGAGCACAGTAAATACATATGTAACTATATTTAAAGTCTTAAAAAAATAAAATAAATAAATAAATAAATAAAAAATTGTTTACTCTCATTTTCTTGGTCCACAAACACCAGCTCTTCCAGGAGTGAGATTCATGCGTTCCACCATTGATGCATGGAAGTCAGAGCTGCGGGCCTGCGGCAGTACTAATTTATTTATTTCTTTTCTTAACAGTCTTGCATTATTGTTAAACAGCCCTTAAATCAAACAAGTAAACAACAAAAATACTGGAAAATGGTTAACACGTGTAAATGTTTTAAGAGTTTGTGAAAGTTGTTTTTGGCTAAGTTTTTATACCCACAACCCCCAGCATTTCCTGGAGACTGCTTCAGGTGTTCTGGCATTGTTGCATCCATGTCTGAGTCTGTATCATTTGGGCTTCACCTCTTCACAGCATCTGAGGAAAGAGAATATGATTTCGTTTTTTAAATAATAAGAATAAAATCAACAATAACATGCACCTGCTTATTTTGAAAATGTCTTTATGGTCCTACAACTAAATTTAAAATTCAATAGAACAAGATTTTGTGTCCGTTTCATAAATGAAGCATTGGAAAAAGGTAATCAACATGTATTACATGTTATTTTGCTCTAGAATAATCGTATGTAAGTAAAAGATGTTCTGCATTAAATGTGTGTTAGATTAGTGAAAAAAACAGCAATTTGTCCCCTCCCTCATCAATACCACTGTGGTGTCCTTGAGAAAGACCCTAAACTAGGTGTTACTCTCTGAAAGTTAAAAGGACACTTCTGATAAAGACAGGTGGTCTTTTAGAGAACATCCCCTGAAATAGATAAAGGTTAACAATAAAAAATAGTAGACAAGGAAAAAGAGATTTTTTGAATGTCATAAGGCCAAAATTACCTTGAATCACATAGTATAAAGGGGTAGCTTTGAATGGCTTCTTTTAAAGTTGGCCACCCCCCCTCATATTGAATTTTGCCATCAAGGCATTTGACATATTTACATTTAGTCAGTCAGCAGACACTTTTGTCCAAAGCTACTTACTGTACAAATGAGGACAACAAAGGCAATCAAATCAACAAAAGAGCAATGATATGCAAGTGCTAACAAGTCTCAGTTAGCTCAATGCAGTACACGTAGTATTTTCTTTATTATTATATAATAAATAAAAATAAAACAAATAGAATAGTAAAAGAATAGAGCAACCTAGTGTTGGATGCATTTTTTTGTTAATTGTATTAGAAATAAAAAGAAAACAAAAATAATACAAAAAGATTAGAAAAACTAGTGTTACCTTTTTTTCTAAAGAAAACAAGCAGTAAATGGATAGAGTGCAAGTCTAAAAGGGACAAGTTTTTTTGTTAAGTATATAATGAGAATATTATAGAATTTTCAAATAATTAATTGAAAATAGCACTCAAATCCAATCTAGTGACATCATGTAAACTCACAAGTAATGCTGAAGCAGCTGGGTTCAAGAGTCCCGATGGGAGCAGTGGCGGCTCATTGGGGGAGGCAGGGGAGGCACGGCTTCCCCAAAATTTTGAGATGAAAATGGGAGTAGGACGATTTAATGTTAATAATATTCACAATTCATTTCAGTTCATGTCTCAGAATGTGTATTTTTGTTTGTAGTTTCACAGCTGTAATAACATAACATGTTACTGAAGTTGGGAAGCGCTGCTTTTCTATTGTGAATGTGATGAATCTGCTGATGTATTTACAACCGCTAATGTTAGAGAAGGGGAGGGATGAGCTCTCATGTCTCAGTTGGTAAAAACAATTAGCCAATCAGCATCGAGTGTTCACTTTCAGCGCTTAGGAGTGTTGAGAAAAGGAACCTCCCAAAGGAGGCTAGCCTCCCTTCTGGTATATCAACCAATCATCATAGAGACATAAATTACGTGATATTAGTTTAAATGTCTCCCGCTGCACTGATAATGTACCAAGTACTTATGATGACATAAGTATATATAAGTATATAACAGTATATATACAAATTAAAAATATAGGGAGAACACGCCTTAGCTGGATATAGGCTACAGCAGTCGCGGCTTAATTAAGTGGCACAACAGGCACCTCTCTTTTACCACAGACTTTTATGGGATGGGTATTTGCTTCAAGTGATAGGACAGGTAAGTGAAAAGATATTATCTTGCTGTATTTCTGTTGTTTCCTTAACGTTTTCTGACTAAAAGCAACCAAAAAGCCATTTTAAAGTGGTTAAGCAAATAATAATAATAATCCCCAGACCAATACAATTAGTGTGCCTCCTCTTTTTTAAAACCCACGATCCGCCACTGGATGGGAGGCCTTTCTGCATGTTCTCCGTGTGTCTCAGCATGGCTTTGCTCTTGGTCCCAAGACATGCAGGTTAGGTGAACTAAAAATTCTTAAAGAAGAAAGTAATTAATAAATCCACCAGCTCTGTAGTATTTCCATCAGTAAGGTTCTTTTGATCATGTCTTAAGATGATGTCTTAAATCTTAAGATAATGTGTTTAACTTTATATGTATGATGGATAAATAGCATATCCAAGAAACCTACATGCAAAGCTTCCTGAGAAACTATGTTCAAGTGCACCGAGGGCAAAACCTGCTTTAAACACAAAGGATGCTCACACCAAATGTTGATATCATTTAGTTAATAGAAGTTAATTGATAAAGGAAATCTATTTATGACATTATTTTTGACAGCATTCTCATTTTACTGCATTTTTACACAAGTGCCTTATACCTTTAACAGTACTGTAGCTTTGCAGGTAGGTTTCTTGAAGCATCTTGGAGACGTTGCCACAGTTCTTCTGGAGTCTGTCTCAGTTTGTTGTGTTTCTTCATGTCACTCCAGACAGACTGATTAATACATTTCAGTTGACAATGTGCTAATTTCTTTTGTTCCTTCATGTCAAACAAGTAAAACTCAACCACATTAATAAAATACTACAAAATGTACTTACCCAACAGTAGATTTTTAATAATTTGTCGACTTTTGCAATAAAACAAAATGCCCTCCTCAAGTCCTCTCCTTGTGGTCAGTTGAAGAAACAGAAAAATACATTAACACTTTCTTGCAAGACAATCTATCCTATTACGGGATTTTGCAAGATATGTTACAACATCTTGGCAGCAGAGTTTTGAAAATTCACATGAAACTCAGACTTGAAATGGTAACCGGATATATATCTGTTTTATACAGGTAATCCCATATGTGTATTCTTCCATGGTAAGGTTTCTCTCTCTGTAAACCCATGTCTCTTCTGGCAGACGTTCCATCCCTACTCTAAGGTAGGACCTGCCTCAGAGACCCATACCATATGTAGTACTGCCCCCTGGGTCAGTCCATATCAGTATCTCCACATGTCACCTCCCTACAGGTAGGATGTGGTCTCCATAGCGACCTTTTCCCTTAGGCTCGCTTCCTCATCATTCTGCCAGCCTGAAAGAACAAATAGGAAAGATCTGAAGCAATCTTTTGCTTAAGTTTGAAATCCCTTTCAAAAACGTCTTTTTTTTTTTTTTTTTTTTGTGGATGACACAGCAGCATGGCCTTCTCCAGCAGCGATGTACTCACCTGTGGCCCTCTTTGGTACCAAGGTCAGTGAATTTGCATTGGGGTTTTCATTTACATTTACATTTAATCATTTAGCAGACGCTTTTATCCAAAGCGACTTACAAATGAGAACAATAGAAGCAATCAGACCAACAAGAGAACAACAACAGTTTTTTTTTTTTAAAGAATATGCTAGACAAGAAAAGAAAAGGTAAATGCTAGTGTTAGTTGGTTAAGTGCTGGCAAAAAAGATGAGTCTTTAGATGTTTTTTGAAAATGAGTAAAGACTCAGCTGTTCGAATTGAGATCGGGAGGTCATTCCACCAGCCGGGCACAGTCCAGGAAAAGGTCTGTGAGAGTGATTTTGAACCTCTTTGGGATGGCACCACAAGGCGTCGTTCACTTGCAGAGCTCAAACTTCTGGAGGGCACATAAGACTGTATGTTGGTGCCGTGCCAGTGGTCGTCTTGTAGGCAAGCATCAGTACCTTGAATTTGATGCAAGCGGCTACTGGTAGCCAGTGTAACCTGATGAGGAGAGGAGTAACATGAGCTGTTTTTGGCTCATTGAAGACAACCCTCGCTGCTGCATTCTGGATCAGTTGCAGAGGCTTGATAGTACATGCAGGAAGGCCCGCCAGGAGAGCATGACAATAGTCCAGTTTGGAGAGAACAAGAGCTTGGACAAGAAGTTGGGTGGCTTGGTCTGACAGGAAAGGTCTAATCTTCCTAATGTTGTATTAGGTAAATCTGCAGGACCGGGTCATTGTAGCAATGTTGTCTGTGAAGCTTAACTGATGATCCATCACAACTCCTAGGTTTCTGGCTGTCCTGGAAGGAGCTATGGTTGACGAACACAGCTGTATAGAGAAGTTGTGACGAAACGATGGGTTAGCTGGAACCACCAGCAGTTCTGTCTTAGTAAGGTTGAGCTGAAGGTGATGGTCATTCATCCAGCTAGAAATGTCACTCAGACAGGCTGGAATGCGAGCAACTACCGTCGGGTCATCTGGTTGGAATGAGAAGTAGAGTTGAGTGTCATCAGTGTAGCAGTGATAAGAAAAGCCATGCTTCTGAATGACAGATCCTAATGACGTCATGTAGATGGAGAAGAGAAGTGGTCCAAGTACTGAGCCTTGAGGAACCCCAGTAGCAAGTTGTTGTGACTTAGAAACTTCACCCCTCCAAGACACCCTGAAGGATTTATCAGAAAGGTAGGCCTTAAACCACAGGAGTGCGGTTCCAGAGATGCCCATCTTTCTGAGGGTGGACAGGAGAATCTGGTGATTAAGCAAGATGGTCCAGCAAGATGAGTACTGAGGATTTGGAAGCTGCTCTTGCCAGTTGCATGGCTTCAGCAACCGAGAGCAGGGCAGTCTCAGTTGAGTGGCCGCTTTTGAAACCAGATCACAGCTCGCTCAAGTGTCTTTGCAATGAATGGAAGAAGGGATACTGGTCTGTAGTTTTCTAGAAGTGCTGGATTTAGAGATTGTTTCTTCAGCAGTGGGCTTACCTGAGGTTTTGGGAAGGTTACGACATAGCGTAGCTTTTGTGACACACTGCAGCTTGTCAACAATTTCAGTGCCACAGGGATGTGACAGTGTTCAGGTTGTAGCGTTTTCCATCGACTCCATATGTAGTTCGACATAACTCATAGTGACCGACAGATAGGGAACATTTATTTAGGAAACTACAAGTGAAGAGCACAGCCAACTGAAAACAATTTATGTCCCCATGCCACAACCTTGAACCATTCGCTGTTGCCAGAACAAGTCTGACAAAATCCACTAGCCAATTTTCATTGGTATTTTCTCTTAAACTCATAGATGATTGGCCTCCCAAGTGAGACCCCATATGTCGTTCAACATAATGTCTCCATTCCCTCCATCAGGGAATGAGGGTTACTTACATAACCGAGATGTTAGCTGTATAAAATTGTTTTCAGTTGGTTGTGCTCTTCACTTGTAGTTTACAAATGAAGAGTATCACAAGATTTAAGGTTCCACTTGCACAGTGAAACCAAAAATCCCAGAACACCTGGATGTTTACAGCTACACTGATTTACAATAGTAGCATAGATACATGTGCACCAACTACCATTTCAATTATTTATTACTACGCTCTTCTGATAATTTTTAAGTTTTAAAACTATAACAATAGTTTTAAAACAATAATTGAAATAACACCCACCACCATATCATTGGCCTAATAAACATTTTGCAACGTACACTGATGTTATTCTGTCATCTCTTCTTTGACCATGTGTTGCACTGTACCTGGATGACACACAATGATGATCATTGATACAATGCATGATCTATTTTGACACCCATTCAACATAATTTATAAGTCATAAGGTTTGATAAACATACTGTATATATTCTTAATCTGGATTTAATTAGAGGCCCTTTTTATAAAATTAAAGTGGAATAAATATTGGATAATGATCTTGATTAACTTTTGCTGACTAGATGTTAGTATAACGTTGGTGTAGATGTTTGATATTATGTGAGTCAGTGACATTTTGTTTTTAAAAATATGAATTCAGTAGTGATTTACACTCAAAATCCAAAATCCAGACATGGAGGATACGATTAATAAAGTAAAGTTTTCCTGAATTTTGAGTATGATGCACTGTTGAATTCTTGTTACAAACTAAAGATTTATGCACCAAAACAAGAGAACAAGGGAAACGAGAGAGTGATGTAAATGTCCTTATTGAATCTGCTGTATAAAAATGACACATAATAAAGCTATGCTAAGATAATATGTAAGATATGTAGCCTAATAATAATAATTTCTGGCATTGGATTCATGACATTTCCAATCAAACATTTGGAATTGCTATATATATATATATATATATATATATATATATATATATATATATATATATATATATATATATATATATATATATATATATATATATATATATATATATATATAGCAATTCCAAATGTTTGATTGGAAATGTCATGAATCCAATGCCCTATATATATATATATATATATATATATATATATATATATATATATATATATATATATATATATACACTGCCGGTCAAAAGTTTGGGATCAGAACGATTTTAAATGTTTTTTACGGGAGTTTCTTATGCTCATCAAAAAAAAAAGTTTAATATTGTGGAATATTTATTATGATGTAAAATAATGTTTTTCTATTTTAATATACATTAAAATCTAATTTATTCCTGTGATGCAAAGCTGAATTTTCAGCATCATTACTCCAGTCTTCAGTGTCACATGATCCTTGAACTTTGATGAATTAAAAGATAAAAAGAAGAGCATTTATTTAAAATAGAAATATTTTCTAACAATATACACTACAGTTCAAAAGTTTGGGGTTAGTAAATTTTTATTCTTTATTTTTTTGAAGAAATTAAAACTTTTATTCAACAAGCATGTGTTAAATTAAGAAGAAGTGATAACAAAGATTTATATTGTAAGAAAAGATTTATATTTTGAATAAATGCTGTTCTTTTTAACTTTTTATTCATCAAAGAATCCTGAAAGAAGTATTGCCGTTTCCAAAAAAATATTTGGCAGCACAACTCTTGCCAACATTGATAATTTTAATAATAAATCAGTATATTAGAATGATTTCTTAATGATCATGTGATACTTAATACTGGAGTAATGGCTGATGGAAAATCAGCTTTGCATCACAGAAATAAATTATGTTTTAAAGGATATTAAAACAGAAACCATTATTTTATATTGTAATAACATTTTGCAAGATTACTGGGGTTTTTTTCTGTATTTTTGATCAAATAAATGCAGCCTTGATGAGCATAAAAGACTTCTTTAAAAAACAAAAGTCTTACTGATCCCAAACTTTTGACCGGTAGTGTATATATATATTTTTAAAATGTATACTTTTGTTCTACAAGCATGCATTAAAATAATAATAATAAAAAATGACAGTAAAGACATTTATAATGTTACAAGAAATGTATATTTGAAATAAATGCCGGTCTTCTGAATTTTCTACTTATCAAGGAATCCTGTCACTGAATCTGCACTATAGACCACTCGTACCAGTGAGTTAACTCCAAGTTTACCTTCAGTCCAAAAGTCTGTACGAGAACCCTATCCAGACCATCCAGTCTCAGAGCACAGCTCCAGATCAAGTCAAGAGATGGCTCTAGCCCCTGACCTGAGTCGAGAAAAGGCTTGAGTTCCGGAGTTTAGCTCAGAGAGGGCCCCCGTTCCCGAGTTTAGCCCAGAGAGGGCTCCTGTTCCAGAGTTTTGCCCAGAAAAGGGTCCTGTTCTCGAGTATAGCCCAGAAAGGGCTCCTGTTTCCGTGTTTAGAACAGTGAAGGCTTTTGTTCCCGAATCAGGCCCAGAGAGGCTTATGTTCCCAAGTTTGGCCCAGAGAGGGTTTCCATCCCCGAGTCTGGCCCAGAGTAGTGCAGTTCCTTCTTCAGTCAAATCAAATGTCCTTGCCTCAGCCAGGAGAGCCATTCCCCTCGCTGTAAGAATCAGCTTCTCTATCATGTCCAGGAGAGCCGTTCCTTCTTCAATCAGATTAAGTTTTCCAGTCACGGCCAGGAGTGTTGTTCGCTTTGTAATCCAGAGGAGTTTTCCCATCCCTGCCTGGAGGACCATTCCTCCTCCTATGGATAGTAAATCCCTAACCTCGACTCCTGTATTCTGGTGGTCATCCGCTCCAGAGCGCCCTCCAGTGTTCGCTCCTTCAGAGCGCCCTCCAAAGTTCGCCCCAGGGTCTTCCGAATGGCCGGCACTACCATGGCCTCCCGAACAGCCAGCGCCTCCCTGGCTCCCTGAGTGGCTGGCACCTCCATGGTCACTTGAACTGTCGGTGCCACGCGGGAGGTGTCCTAACCTGCAAACACCACCCTATTCACCTGTCCGTTACCTGACCTATTTTATAAAATCTGTAAATATGCATTTCTCTCATTAGGCGCGCCCAATAAGGAGATGGTGGGTCAGGATTGTCATCTTTATCTTTGCGACACGGACTCAGAAAACACTAATTTATTAATAAATAATTCAAATGTCTCCTTACTATTTCCCCCGACACATTCATGGTAATTACTTTTGTTGGGGCTTTGCGGCATGCTTAGCCTATTGCATGCAATTTTTGCACTGCATATGACCAATTGACTCACTGTTTGCTGTGGTAATCAAATCAAAACTCTTCCAAAATGCAGCTTTTCCTGAAGCATTGGGAACTTTTAGTAACTCCCTACACTCCAACTTCTCCCTGAGGCTCTGCATGGTCAACTGTCACTTGTATGCTAATGCATGCGTACACGTTGCGTATTGCATAGGCGATGTAGCCTATAAAATTGTATAATCAATATAACAAGCCTATGTGTGCTCTTTGCATATATGGGCACAATAAAAGGAGATTAGCTAAATGAGGCCGAGTCTGACCTGAGCCCGATCTGTAAAAAAAGAAAAAATAAATGGGCAGAGCCAGGCCCAAATGGACTCAGTGTCCAACAGGCTTGCAGACCTCTATCTCAGGTGACTGTTTTGGTGTCTGTTGCATATGGCACACTGAGATATCATTTTCTCTATTTGAGCTGACATACCTGGTTAGTAAATAGTACCATGCCTAGTGGTGATTTATGAACTCTATCTGACATTTCCTTTCTCAGCTGAAGTGGTATGGTGAGAAATTATATTAGTTGAGCATCCTCTGCAACATCAATGGTTTTTGATGGAGCAGCTCCTTAAAGATACTCTACAGTAGCTTATGATCACTTTCTACTTGTACTTCTCTACCATAGACATACTGTTGGAATGTCTCACATCTGAAAACAATGGCTGAATCAGCTGTGAGTACATGAACAGTGTTCTTGATCTTTGAGCAATGATGTTCTGATCTGGCATTTCTTTTTGTTTCATTTGAGATTGTTTCATTCACTTGTGATCCATATGCTACTGGTCTCTGATCTTGTGGTAAGACCACTCCTATGCATTGATCTATCCAGTCCTGCTCTGAAGCAACTACCTGAAGGGTGCAAGAACTTGGCAAAATACTCCAGCATATTCAGAAATGTCTGTAGAGCTTGTTTGTCTTTTTATTCATTTTCCCTCCAAGGCAACTGGAATTATTAGTATAGCATGAACTAGTTGGGTGAAGAGTGGATCCAACTGAATGTGATGCTATCTTGGCATGCATGCTAGACTACTGAATAGATCTTCACATTCTTTTAGTGTGTTGTTGTCAAACTTTCATTTCATGTACTCTTTTTATCATGCCTAATGCTTGACATTTGACTCTTCCAAATATTGCAGGAGTGTCTTTGAAATTGAATTCTGTGCTTTTGTCCCTTATACTCAACGATCAGCAGCTTCTGGCCCACTGGTGACATCTAGTGTCCTGTTTAAATGCAACTTACTTTTAGCTTGAGTTTCTCTGACCACTTCTCTTTATCCTTCTGCATTTCTGTTGTCACAGCTTGTATGCTTTTTACTTGTATGCCATCTGAACTTTTTCAGTTTGCTCACATGTGTGCTTCTCTTAGTTTTAATTTTCAATTCTGCACTTTTTTGCAAAGTGGTTCTTTTTATTGCACAATTTACATTTTGTGTACATTTCACACAATCTGCTGCATTTCATGTCTTCATTTAATTCACGATGAACTTCTATTTGCTTAGTCTTAGTTTGTTCTTTGTTGACTGATTTTGTGCATGTATTTATTCATTTGGCAACAAGACAGAGAGCTGCACACCAAGAGAAAACTCAGAGAGATGTCGAGTCATTTGGAGAAGCACAGCGGCTCCGCTATACCCAAGTCCACAGTTTTTAAACCTGTTTTTTGTTTTAAAATCAATGCCGAACAAGGGAAAATGATCACTACTATGATTCAGAAAGCCATAGCGATAAGTTATATTTTTATCCTTGTAATTTTATCCCTGTGCTGCTGTTGGACAACAAACTTACAGCAACAAAGACAAAGTAAACAGCATGTTATTACCTTTGATCAACACAGCCAGTTTGTTATCCACTCCATGATACTGAAAGATGGTAAAGCGACTTCCCCGACAAAACGGCTTCGATCCACGGAGAGAGAAAAAACATCTCAACAGCTGAGGAGATCAGTCGGCTATCTTACTATTACTCTTCTACTTGCAGGTGATGTCCATCAAAATCCTGGGCCTAATTCCAGCTGTAGTGGTGGCCTACAAATCGCCACTGCATCTACCGGACAAGGTAGGCCGACTGTTGATTTTAAACTGCGCCATTCCATGACTGCGATGTCCCAAAGTGGTAATCCAGCGTGCTCTATTTTGTTGGTCCCAGCAAATGTGCTCCTAACGCTTCCAAATATCACAAAAGTGCGGGATAAAACATCTACTCATAAACAACGCAACCGTTTGCTGTTTCAAACAACAAATCACGCAACAGTTTTATGGGAGCCGCACGCAAAACCTAAAGGGTTACTCGGGGGACATTTAAATATTAGAAGTGTTGCTTCAAAGACTGATCAACTCGAAAAACTACTCATGGACTCAAATCTGGATTTCCTTTGTTTGTCGGAATCATGGCTGACAGCCTCATCACCTGACACAGCATACTTAGTACCAGGGTATAATATCTTTAGAAAAGATCGAAATACTGGCAGAGGAGGTGGATTACTGATGTTAAAGACTGTATAAACTGCAAAGAATATTGAACTAAATTGTATGGATATTGAATGAATGGCAGTAAGAATGATTTTATCTACCAACATGTCATTCACGGTTATTTGTATAGACCCCCGTCATCAAATAGTATGTTTTATGAATACCTGAGAAATATTTTGAAGGAATTTGATAGGAACAAGGAGTTGATTTTAGTTGGAGACCTAAACATTAATTGGACTGAGAAGTCAAAAAGGAAAAAACTTAAAGATATAACAAGTCAATTTGACCTAACACAATTGATACAAGGTCCCACCAGAATCACCCCATCATCTCAGACGCAGATTGATCTCATATTTAGCAATAAACCAGAAAGAATAACTAAAACATTTAATTTTTTGACGGGGCTATCGGATCATAATCTGACAATGGTATCACGGAAACTAAGGGTGCTTTCACACCTGCCTCATTTAGTTCGGTTGAATCGTACCAGAGTTCGTTTCCCCCTTTGATGCGGTTCGTTTGGGCAGGTGTGAAAGCAGCAATCGCACTCAGGTGCGCACCAAACAAGCGTACCGAGACCTGCTTGAAGAGGTGGTCTCTGTACGCTTTCAAACGAACTCTGGAGCGGTTCGTTTGTGGTGAGAACGTGATCCGACCTCGAACAGACCCAACTGCAAAAAGTACTGATCATTTTTGGACTAAACCAGCTGCCGTAGTCAGCTGCGATGTGCATTATGTGATGAGGAAGTGTTTGTTAACAGTTTGCATTTTATCATGGCAGCTCGTGGATTAATGCACGCCTCCGCTTGAAGTTTCGAGCGATGCCCGCTCGCCGTTTGCAGTGCATTAGAACGTTGTTTTCAAGCTGCATACGCGCTTCATTATAGAAATGTATTGTTTGCATATTGTGGTGTATACAAACAATGTAATAGATTATGGCCAGGGATAAAACCAGCCCGCGCAGTCGTCTCTCCATAGTTGTGTTGTCTCTGTGTTGTTTGCTGGCTTTTCCTCTTATGTGTGAATTTTCCCGCACGTAAATTCTGACCAATCGAAAAGCAGATTAGGAAATACATCATGGCCAATGAGTGATGTGGATGTTGTCATGTGACTGCATTTTGGTTCGTTTCAACTGGTTCGGACCAAAGCAATCAGTGTGGTGTGAAAAGGAACCAAAAAAGCTTGAAAATGCTACAATGTATAATTGTTTGCCCTTGGTTCGGACCAAATGAACAGAACTAGAGATGTGGAAGCACCCTAACAAAACAAAGGTTCATATACCAGCAAGTAAAAAGGTCTTAAACATTATACCAAAGAGGTTTATCAATGAATCCGAAAACCAGTTAAGTCAACTAGCATGGAGTGAGATCTTGTCCACAGAGGACTTGCTTCTAGGAGTTTAATGACCAAGGTTAATGGTGTTAAAAATGAGTTCAGTACAGTCTTGGTGACAGGGGCTATGCCTGCAGGCAGTACTTCATGACGCCATTTCCTGACCCAAACCCTGGACCACAAACCCGTTACAATGCAGCTCCCAATGCAAACTAGTGGCAGAGCTGCACGGGACAGAATTGTGGAACACCATTTTTGATTTTTTTTTTAAACAAACCTTCATTAAATTAATAATAGAAGACAAGACAACATGCTTAGTTCATGCAGTTTTATTTCAATTATTTCTCAAGAAAAGCCAGTGATGGTCATCTTTTGCCTGCAATAAGATATGTTATCCAAGGGCAGCAATAGTGCTCTTTGTGAAAAATAGTGTTTTAGCACTTACTCTGAAGTTCCTTTTGAAGCAACTCAATCTCTAGTGCCAGTTTTTCTTCTTTAAGGTGTCAAGTTCAGTTTCTCTCCTTATTTTTTTTTTAAGATCAAAATACTCAATTTTCTGTTGAAGATTCTGTTTATATAGGGTACAGATAATCCCCTGTGCCATAAAAAAAAAAAAAAAAAAAAAAAAAAATCTACACAAGCCTCATGCAACAGAAAAAGGAAAAGTAGACTGCCCACCTCTGTATCACTTGTGCTGGAGGCCTGTTTGTAGGCGTTTCCTCCTGCAACTCATATTGCAGTCAGAAATATGTACACACCTATAAATTAAAGTTATTTGTGCACTTACAAGTACTTCCTCCAAAGGACAGTCATCTGAGAGGGTTTCTTCACTATCCTGTGCAAAAGAGTAGTACAGAGTGCACTTTCTTTCCTTTTGATGTAAAGTTAGAAATGTCCACTTACTACATATATATCAGCCACCACTTTCTTGGGAACAGGTAAAAGTGTTGGTGTATTATGTAAAACTACACAAAAGAGGAGAACTCAATGGCATTGCAATACACTAAGAAAAAATATGATCAATAACATATTGTAAACTATTTTTACATTAAGTAATGCAGTTTTCACCATGATGCCAACAAACAAATTCCCAACCACTGGCTGTAGGAACACCCCTAAATGTTTCTGCATCTCTCTGATCCCGGTACTAACAGAGAACAATGTCATTGTAAATCCACTAGATGGCAGAAGTTGGCTTAATTCTCCTGTTTAAGAACACAAATCACAGTATTTTTAGTGTCACACAGGACTATTTGATCTGAATCTTAACAATATACTAAAGCCTGGAGACATACACCATCTGTACATTTGCACTTTTCTATATCAAAATTGAAAATGTCCAGTTCCCACAACCTTTGTCCTACTCAGGGTGGGTAGAGGGGCTTCAGAGGTCACAAAGGTCAGCAGGACTGTTGTTCTTGGACTTTTGTAACATGACAGGTTTGCATATTTGCATATTAAATTTAATCATCTGAGCCCTGCTGCTCCTAAATTATGCAACATCTAGTTCCTGAGTGAGTGAGAGCAGTGCAGGACAACAGATGATTAACATTTTGTATCATCAGAGAAGGTTCGCTCATGGAAAGGTGTAGGTGGAAACATACCTCTTATAGCCAATAGGGAGCAGCACCAGTCCATGGAAAACAGATTTTTTTTTTCCCCAGCAACTTTTCTTTAGCAAACGCAAAGTAAACATCGAGTGTGTTCATAGTGGTTGTGTAATCAAATATTTTTCCGCCATTCTCCGCCATATTTAAATTAATTAGAAAAAAGAAGAGACAGAACAGATTTTGAATGAATATAAACTGCTGTTTGTGGTGATGGTAAAGACATTTAAAATGTTACACAAATATGTTTCCAATAAAAGTTGTTTTAACTTTCTATTAAAGAATTGTGCAGCACAATTGGTTTCAACTTTGATAATAATAAAAAATGTGTCTTGCATAGCAAATCAGTATATCAGAATTGTCTATGAAGAATCATGTGACATTGAACACTGGAGAAATCATGTTAAAAATTCAGCTTTGCATCACAGAAATAAATGACAAAATATAGGATTACAAAATAACCCTGACCCTAAATAAAAACAACAACAACAACAACAACAATAGTTATTTTAAATTGTAATAATAATTCACATATTACTGTTTTCACTGCAGCCTTGATAAGCATAAGAGACTTGGCATTAAAAATAAATAAATAAAAATTATTTCAGTCCTTTAAAATGGGTTATGTTTGTTTATGTTGTGGTGCTTTTGTTCTTATTTCGATGAGCTCACGTGAAAGATTGTGAGAAAAATATCAGAAGCAGATATTTATTACAGTATGTCACTTCTCTATAATTCTGACAATGAAGATTTCCAGATTAGGCACTAATTTACCAAAAACTGTCCTTATAGGCTTGACATGCCCAACTGAAATCAAGTTGGCTAGTGGTTAACACATAGGATAATAAATTAGACTCAGGCTTCTTCTTTTTTTTTTCTTTTTATTATTATTATTATTATTATTATTATTATTATTATTATTATTATTTTCTGATATTAGACCTGAGACGTTTTAGCAGCACTCAGAAAAGGAAACATAAAACAACAGCTGTTGTCTATGTCTGACATGTAAATTGCAAAGTAAAAATAGATGCTTTTTGATTTAACGTTTATATACACTCTCATCCATAACATCCAACAGCTGTATGTAATTACTATGTAAATTGCAGTCTTTATCAGTTTGCAGTCTTGTTGCTGTTGCTTGGATGCAGGTGTTCACACACTTCTTGAGATGAGATAATAGAAACATACATTATGGAGGATTCTGTCTTCATTTGAGCTGGGTTTACACACAGAAACTTTAATTTGATGGCATGGGGAAATAATTTATTAGATTTAAGATAATAGTTAAGTTAAGAGTTAAGAGTGAGTTCATTATTTAGCACTGATCATGACTGAACATGTCTTAATCCACTGTAGTGGCAATGTTTATTAAGTTTTTCATCAATTAACATTTTGTGAAGTGAAAAGCTGTTTTGTAAGAAACAAATCCATCAAGACGATTAAACTTCAAATGTTGCTTCCTTCTGAAATATAAGTCCTATATCTATAATTTTGCTTTCTCCAGTGAAAAAGTTGTCTCATCTGAATCAGGAGGGAAATATGCACAGATCAAGCACTATTTACAAGGAAAAACAGTCCAAAACCATTCTAAACAAATATGTTGGTGGATTTGGATGTGAGAGGACAAGAGGAGATGGATTTTATCACTGGAGGAAATGTTATTATGGATTATGGCCAGAAGCAATGGTTTAAAGTAGGGCTGTCAGTCAATTAAAAATGTTAATCTAATTAATTACATGATGTTTCGATGAATTAATCTAAGTAATCGCAAAATAAATTTGACTTTGAAATTACCCACAAAAGATTATTCAAAGCTATTTTTATGTTAAATGAGAAAGTATCAAGTAGACATTACAAATTGTAGCTTTAGAAAGAAATATTTTATTTGATTCAACATAAAATTTATCACACAAACATTTAGGTTACAACGGCCTAACATAAACTATGGAACACAAAAGACAATAGTTTGAGAAACATTTCAGTATTTTTTGTTCATAGAATGAAAGTCATTACTCAAAACAGCTTTGTTACCAACAGTCTTCAAAATACCTTCTTTTATGTTCCACAAAAAAAATCCCTAAAATTAAACAATATTAATAAAATTATTACAAAAGTACATTTTTTTTTTTTTTTTTGGGTGAACTATCCCTTTAATGTTAAAGTATAAGTTATAATGTATAAGTGTGATTGCAGTTCTGGATGCACCCTCCGAAGACCGCATTCCAAGGCCGATTGCGTCACTGCAGCGCAACGAAGGCTGACGTTATTTGAAAGTGACTTCAAATGCACCCAGGAAAATTAAGTGCACATCTGATGGACACTTCGCACCCTACCATATCCCAGAATCACTTGTGCGCAGATGGCGATGGAATTTATATTCAAAGAACATGGAGGATGACAGTTCTGTGGGGGAATACACATTGAAATGTAAGTATTGTGATTTCATTTTCTCAAATGCCTAGCGAAACAAGTGTTAAAAGCCAGTTTAAAAAAACAAAAAAGCCCACAAACAATGAGACAACCACTAAATAAGGCAGTGGCCGCCGTGATTTTGCCAAGTAAGACATGTACCTGGATCAACATCTTTTGTTGATCCTGGATCAACATTACTGTCCAAAAATATAGACTTAACTTGATCCAGGAACATGTTGTACTTGGTGAAATCATGGTCACCATAAGTCTTTCCCTTTGTTGTGTTTTTGTAGTGCTGTTATGCAAGTAGGGCTGGGTAAATAATCGAACGTGATTTTCATGCGTATCTCGTCAGTAAAGCTGGTTCTGTGATTAGTAGTAAATCAAAGAGCCATAGTTCTCTGACAAGCTATATCACGTTCCTAATCGTAGGCAATTCATTGCCGATTATGAATGCAAAATTGCATAGCTTGTCAGTGAACTAAGGCTCTGTGTATTAAATGCCACTCCATCTGAAAGCATGTGCTGGAGATTTCCTACTAATGACAGAACCGGCTTTACTGACGAGATGCACATGAAAATCGCATTTGATTATTTGCCCAGCCCTACATGCAAGATATGTCTACAAATGTTTTAACCAAACTTTAGCACTTCAGTATTTTGCATGCTTGTCCTGCTTGCAAACCTGTCTTTATAATTTTCATAAGTGTATCCATTTTTTCTTGTTTTAGGACTATTCTGAAGAAAATGAGCCTGCCTGGTAAAGACTTAAAAAAATACAAAGTAAGCAAGTTAATAGACAGATTTTTGCTGAAATTCACTGTTCTGTTGTTGTTAATAAGCATGGTTTATTTGCTCTGCCTAAGGATTGCAAGTCTCCTGGGACAGGTGAGGGAGTGAGTGGAAGCTGGTGGAGCTGCTCAGGGAGGACAGCAAACTCCAGAGAGAGACAGAGGAGAGAAGAGCACAGGAGAGCAGGGAGAGAATGGAGAGACTGTTTTCTCTTCTTGAGAGAATGCTTAACAAATACATTATATATTAGCCAAGAGAAAACAGTGGAATTAATTTTTGTAGTGTAATTTATTTTGTAGAGTACTTTCTGTACATTTTGTGTTTTTGTTTTGCATATTCACATGTATAAATAAAAGAGAAGTAATTATGCAAATTGTTATTTTTTAAAATACAGCTTATATATTTTTTTCACAACACATTCTTCTATACATTTATTTATTTATTGTCCTGTAATTGTTTTTTTTTTTACAATTTTTTTTTTTTACACATTAAAACAAATTGTTCTATACATTACTGAAAGTACTTTTTACAGCTATTTACAACATAGCTTAGGTTTAGCATAGCTTTGGCCCTGCCTCCATGTGTTCTGGGGTCTTAGGGAGGTGAATCTCTAGGTGAATGGCCAGCACCTCCTCAGCTACTCGGAGGACAGTGCGGTGGACAGTGGAACGAGGCACATGTCATATACTCTAGAGACCACTCTATTGATGTACCACTAGCAGACAGAAGAGAAACACCAGGGTCTGGATTGTGGTAACGTTAAAATGTTTAAGTTTAAAGTTAAAATGTTTTAGCAATGTATTTGTTTCTTATAAACACAGCGTTTCACCTCATAAGATGTTAAATGATGGACTAGAGTGGTGTGGATTACTTGTGGATCATTGTGATGTTTTTATCAGCTTTTTCGACTCTCATTCTGATGGCACCCATTTACTACAGAGGATCCATTGGTGAGCAAATTATGTAATGGCAATTTTTTTTAGAAGTTATGCCAAAACATTAGTTTCTAGAGAAGTTATGCCAAAACATTAGTTTCTAGAGCATGTCCTGATACTTTTGTAAGTGATCAGATTTGTGATTTGTGATCATCTAGTAGATGATAAAAACCAGTAAATATTTTTACATGGGAAGAGTGGAGCCTTTTTAGAAAAAAAAAAAAAAAAAATAGCAACCTTGTGGAAAGTTTTATATGGAAAAGTTTCTTCAAAAAACAAACAAAAAAAAAGTTATTTTTTTTTTATCATATGACTTACTATGTTTTATGGAAAGTAAAGCAGCTAATCAAAGTGCATTTGCACTTATGTCTATCTGGGTTCTAAAAAAGCAAAAATCCAATTAATTTTCTCCCTAGAATTTTTTATTTATTTATTTTATGATTCTGTACAAACCTTTCAAGACAGATCTATCATGAGTTTGATGGTATATGCTTATCAGTGGTACAGTAAATGCTTCTGTTGAAACTGCCAGTAAACATAATTTCAACTAAATCAAGACATGTATTTAAAAGCCAAATTTAAAGTGCAGAGCTATGAAGACTACAAATTGATACTTTAATATTGTACCATTCAGTTTAATGTTATTTCTCATTGCTTTATGGGATTGCAGTTAATTTTCTCTTTAAAGACATTAACTAGCTTATGCAGTATTTTTACAGATATTCATATATTTTTGCTTCAAATCAACATTTATAATGTTGTGATTAATCTCTGGTTGGTTTGCTTCATGGCTTAGACCTGTTTATTAAGGATTTTTTTTTTTAATCTCTAGGGAGAAAATTAATGGGAAAAATACTTCTGTAACCAAGGCCACTGAAAAAGTGGACACTCACTCTACAGTATAATACATAATTGATTGTTTAGTAGCCAACATCTTCAAATTATATGTGAATAAACATTGACCTAGTTGTTATTTTGAGGCCAAACTGTGAATTAAAATTGCAGTTACACCTGCAAGCATCTACTGAAAATAAGGGAACAAACTCTTGAAAAAAACGGTCTCATCTTGGCGAACCACAAGGCAACGTGGCGCCATAACAAGACATGACTCCAGCGCTCTTTAAAACTGCTCACATAATGTTTCTCTTCTTTGATTACTGCAGACAGATGTTATTGGAGGAAGAATACAGTGACAGCAAAATGATGACCCTGATATCTGCCAGCACACAACCTGATGACATCACTGAGGGGTAAAGTGTGCATTATTGAAAAGGAAACCATTCAGCATGGACGGATTTGAGTTTCTATCTTGTTGAGAATTTCCGATAATAAAATCCATCCGCCTCCACTTGTGTAACCGAATAAGTCTCCTTTGATCAAAACACTATAGACATTTTTGTGAAGTCTGAAACTGCCGCATAAATTGATGGTAATCACATGCTTTTGTATCCTGCTGTGCCCATTCAGATGTGTTCTGGCCTTTAAACGGAAGGGTGCGATTTTGAAATAACAAAAGCTTCCATATGGAAAATTGGCTGGACTCAAAGCTCTCCAAGAAGCAAGCTAGTTTTATACAAGCTTGACTATATATATATAGTCAAGCTTGTCACAGTATGAATATTGTTCTGTTCTATTCTATTCTATTCTATTCTATTCTATTATATTATATTATATTATATTATATTATATTATATTATATTATATTATATTATATTATAACAATTATTGTGGACATTCGAAAAAAAAAAAATAACACCAGATATTAGATAATTAGTTATAATTAATTTTTTTTTTTTTTTTTAAGAAAAAAAAAATGAATCTGGTGTGAGGCCATTTATATGTCATTATATCCTGTATCATGAGACATGAAAAAGAAGGAGGGAAGGTGAGGAGAGAGAAAATATCTGAAGAGAAATCAATTTAAAATGTAATGGAGTGAAACCTTGAGATTGATTTTATTGCCATTTTGTGGTGGCCAGTAATTTTCCTGGCTGAGTGAGAGCAATTGTGTGTGTGTGTGTGTGTGTGTGTGTAATGCTCCTTTCTTTCATAGTAAAAGCTGGTCTTGTCGCTACAGGTGAGATATGAGCCAATCAACATAGCTTTCGTGAACGATCAGTGCAAACACACAATCATGCAGCTTCCCGCTTGTTTAGAACTAAACGCTGGAAAAGTTGCATTAAACTAAATTGAAGCGCTTATTTCATAGGGTTTCGCATGAGTTTTACAGTTAATCCAAATGCTGTGCTCAGAGTTTTGTGAATGCTTACTGCAAGTAAATGAAAAGATGCCAGATGCAGTAAGAATGAGAAAGGAATAGTTCCCTCATAAATAGACATTTTGCCATTATTTTCCATCCATTGTGGTTATGTTCTGTTGTGAAACAAGAAAAAATGGAAAAATCGTCACACATTTGTTTTCCACACATGCATGATTTACATCCATATAGGGAAAATGTAATGTGTAACCATGTGCACGCACACACACACACACACACACACACACACACACACACACACACACACACACACACACACACACACGTATCTATCTATCTATCTATCTATCTATCTATCTATCTATCTATCTATGGAGTCAATATAATATCACATATATACGCAAAAAAATTAAGTTTTGCAAAAGAAAATAAAGTTTTGCAAACAAAAATTAAAGTATTGAGGAAAATAATTTTGCTTTTTGCAAACAAAAATTAAGAATTGCAAAACATAAATGATACCGCGCGAAAAGCAATGATTTTGCAATACATATTTTCCATGGTCATATCTACAATTTTATTTGCAACACTGATTTTATTTTGCGCGTCAGTCTAGTTTGAGCTTGCGCTGCAGTTTTTCCTGTGCGCTTCATTTTTCTGCGCGTCTCGCTTTGTGGCGCTGTTTTGACGTGGGGGTGGAGTCAAGGGGCAGGGGCGTGTACAACATGCCTCCCTGGAAGTGACGTCATCGGCCCGAGACGCAGCTCACTGATCCAGGTACTGTCATGATCATAGACAGTAAAAGAAATGGACACAGCGACCCAATTGGAACTCAACTGAGACAAGTGAAGCCCATTTTTAGCGATTTTTAGCACTTCCGTTTCTGACGCGCAGACTCAAACTAAGCTTGATGACATCAGCAACCTGTCTGACAGATGTAAATCTTCTAGTAGCTGTGCGTGCAAACTGCCATCGTTAATCTTGCAGAGACGGCGAGCTTGAGCGGGGAGCTCTTTGGCGTGAGTGAGCAGGAGTAAGTATTCTGATTAATTATTTTGTATAGTATTTTAAAATGTAACGCCAGTACGCCATATCTCTTGACGTCTCCCCGATTGCCTGCGAGCTTCTCCTACTGTCTGTACGGTAATTTCTCTACTGTGCGACAGAGAGTCGAGTGGTTATGACGCAATCGTTAGCCTATTTTTACAAAAAAACTGTTTCTACGGGGCCATAATGTAACATAGAAGGCAATGGAGCCCTTTATACATTGTCGTGTATCTTTAGAAATAAATAATGGACAAATGGAGTCTTTAAACGCCTCAGATGTAAAGTTATTCGCTGTCAAAGTGACGCAAAAATGAATGGGAGTCAATGGGATGCTAACGCAAGTGAAGTTCTGCTACAAGATGGCGGCACGCGGCCGACTTCAACTTCCGGTCGACTTCCTTGCCCCCTGGTCATGATGAGCAGATGCATGCGAGTAGATCGCTTCCTTTTATTCACTAGCATTAAAACATGCATGGTTTCGTTTTATTAACTTTATTAACAAATGTATATGTGTATTAGCAGCGTTTGCTCAAGTTAAAGAAGTTGTTACCATGCACATCTGTTGTTTATTTCTCTTGATGTGCACTCTTTTACTGGCATAAAGTTGGCTTGACGTTGGACGTTCGATATTCGCAAATCTAGGGACCGTCTCTTAAGTTACATGCGAAAACTACTATACACTTCTCTAACGTCAATAGCATGCAAGGAGAATGACTAACAGTCATGAAAACAACTGTTAACTGTTCATCCAGGTGTCAACTATAATGCACACCTTTTATATTTTTTGATAATTATTAAAATAAACTGTAAATCAAATGTAAAATATTGCTACTTTTCATTACCGAATGGGCTCCAATTTAAAATATGCCATAATTTGAAGCTCAATAGCATTTGAACAGAATGAACCACAAACAAAAAACAAAATATAAATACTTCACATAGGTGTCAACTATAATGCACACCGCTCACATTTTTCATAATTATTCAAATAAACTGTAAATAATATGTAAAATATTGCTACTTTTCATTACCGAATGCACTTAAATACAAATTTAAAGCTCAATAGCATTTGAACAGAATGACTCACTTTCATAAAACATACTGTAAAGTGTTCATCTTCGTGTCAACTATAATGCACACCGTTCATATTTTTCATAATTATTCAAATAAACTGTAAATCATATGTAAAATATTGCTATTTTTCATTTGAGCTTTTGAGCTTTAAATTAGTGTTTACGTCCATTCGGTAATGAAAAGTAGCAATATTTTACATATGATTTACAGTTTATTTTAATAATTATCAAAAAAATATAAAAGGTGTGCATTATAGTTGACACCTGGATGAACAGTTAACAGTTGTTTTCATGACTGTTAGTCATTCTCCTTGCATGCTATTGACGTTAGAGAAGTGTATAGTAGTTTCGCATGTAACTTTAGAGACGGTCCCTAGATTTGCGAATATCGAACGTCCAACGTCAAGCCAACTTTATGCCAGTAAAAGAGTGCACATCGAGAGAAATAAACAATAGATGTGCATGGTAACAACTTCTTTAACTTGAGCAAATGCTGCTAATACACATATACATTTGTTAATAAAACGAAACCATGCATGTTTTAATGCTAGTGAATAAAAAGGAAGCGATCCACTCGCATGCATCTGCTCATCATGACAGTACCTGGATCAGTGAGCTGCGTCTCGGGCCGATGACGTCACTTCCAGGGAGGCATGTTGTACACGCCCCCTGCCCCTTGACTCCACCCCCACGTCAAAACAGCGTAACAAAGCGAGACGCGCAGAAAAAAATGAAGCGCACAGGAAAAAAAACTGCTGCGCAAGCTCAAACTAGACTGACACGCAAAATAAAATCAGTGTTGCAAATAAAATTGTAGATATGACCATGGAAAATATGTATTGCAAAATCATTGCTTTCGCGCGGTATCATTTATGTTTTGCAATTCTTTATTTTTGTTAGCAAAAAGCAAAATTATTTTCCTCAATACTTTAATTTTTGTTTGCAAAACTTTATTTTCCTTTGCAAAACTTTATTTTTTTGCGTATATATGTGATATTATATTGACTCCATATCTATCTACCCATCTACCCATCTATCTATCTATCTATCTATAACAAATTAAATTAAATATAAAGCTTTTTTGATGCAACTTGGCAGGTTAAATCCAATTTACTTATTTATCAATCAATGAATGTTTATTTATAGAGCATTTAAACACAGCGAGGTTGACCAAAGCACTGTACAATGAATAAAAGAATAACAACCTATTAAAAGGGAACAAGAAAGGAAAATAAAAACAAAATAAGCAATAGACAATCAACAGTGTACAAGAAACGCAAACATTTGTAATACATTTATGCATTTGCCAGATACTTTGTTTCAAAGTGACTTTCAATGCATTCAAGGTATACATTTTATAATTTCTAATTTTCTCTGCCAATCGCAAATTCTAAATTTCCAATTTTAGATGAATTCCTTTAACATTTGTCATTTACCACATCTTCTTTGTTTTTGATTCTTAAAAATAGTTGAAGACGGCATTCCTTTAGCCATCTTTTCCATCTTAAGACTCATTTTGTCTTTGACTGACATTTTACATGCATGCATTTAGCTGCTTTTCATCCAAAGGGACTTATAGTGGATTCAAAGTGTGTATTTTTATCAGTGCATGTGTTCCGTGCTGAGAATCAAGTGCATGACCTTGGCATTATGAGTTCCGTGCTCTAGTGGTTGAGCTACAGGAACACAAAATCAATTATTTGTCATATTCCGTTGTCATTCAAGACAAGTACACTCAATGTCATTGGAAATTTTAATGGGCTTTTTGGCAAGAAAATAAGTTATGAACCAGTGTCCAACCAGACCAACTTCAGTTTACTCTAAGGTATTGAATTACAAGTATACTGATCCTTTCTATTGTAGATAATGCAATATTTTTTTTTTCGATCACCTTTATGAACAAGAGCTGCTACAATCTAGTGACGCTCCCCGCCATCTGCCTGAGCTCCTTGGCACTGTCCTGCCAGATTTATGTTTTGTATTAAGTAAAGGGGAAGCTACTTGTGTTGTCTCACTCTATCAATAGCAGATACATTAGCGATATCTATTATGTGCGAGAACACTATTCATTTACCTCGACCTGTCCCTGCAGGGGCACATGCAAGCTTGTAGGAGGTAAAGAGCTGTATCCACTTACTCCTCGATGGGACCTGGGCGTCAGGCTCTGGGAAATCAATGCCCATCGAGTGGAGGGAGGAGAGGGAGGGTGCAGGGATAGGAGGAGAGGAATCAGAATGAAGGCTCACAGACTTTATTTCCGTAGACTTGCATAGTCAGATTTTTGTGAAGTCTGTGGCTTATATGCTATTGCTGTAGGTCAAATAGTTGAACATTGTGCTACTGTTGCAACACCATGGTCATGGTTTCAATTCCCAGGGAATGCATGAACTGATAAAACATATAGATTGAATTCAATGTAGGCTGATTTGGATAGAAGCATCTGCCAATTTCATAATATTTGGATGAGTAATTATGTGTTATAACTCAAAGAACAAAGCAGAATATAAATACCCAGCTAACAAAAATACATTCTAAGAACGTTTTTCTAATGTTCCCATTAAAGGGTTAGTTCACTCAAAAATGAAAATTAGCCCATAAATTACTCACCCTCAAGTCATCCTAGGTGTATATGACTTTCTTCTTTCAGATGAATCCAGTCGGAGTTATATTAGAAATTGTATTTGATCTTTCAAGCTGTTTAATGCCAGTCAGCAGGTGTTGCATGCATCAATCCAAAAGAAGTTAAATAAAAAGCGCCCATCCATGCAAAAAAAAAAATGTCACACATGGCTCTGGGTGATGAATAAAGTCCTCCTGTAGCGAACTGATGTGTTTTTGTAAGAAAAATATCCATATTCAAAACTTAATAATCCCTTTAATCTATATGCAATAAACCCTTAAATCACTGTTGTACATGGAAGCAGCTCCAGGCTGATGACATATGAGGTCAGCTTTGTGCATGCGCTGGTGAGTCTCGTGAAAACCAACGTTTGTTAACAGGAGCAAAGGAAGCAAAGTTTCCTTACTTTAGCAAAGGAAAACCAGTCTCCTCTTGGCTCATATCGAAATCCTCCGATATTCTTTGTTACAAATCCTCGTTTTGTACTTCTAATTAGTGACCGTTGTTTTGTTTTGATTTCTCCGTTGCATTTCCGCATATGTAGTGGCACATGCGCAGAACGGACCTCATACGTCATCTGCCCAGAGCTGCTTCCGTGTACAACAGTAAGCGCAAGCTACATTAAAGTGATTATTACGTTTTGAATATAGATATTTCTCTTACAAAAATGCATTGATTCACTAAAGGAGGCCTTTGTTCACCCCCCGGAGCCATGTAAGACGGTTTTTATGGATGGGCGCTTTTTATTTCACGTCTTTTGGACTGATGCACTGCAACACCCGCTGACTGCCACTAAACAGCTTGAAAGATCAAAGACAGTTTTTAATATAACTCCGACTGGACTTGTTTGAAAGAAGAAAGTCATATACACCTAGGATGTCTTGAGGGTGAGTAAATTATGGGCTAACTTTCATTAGTAGTAGTAGTAATGTAGTGTGTAGTAAATGCCGCTCTATCTGAAAGCACGTGATGACAAATGTTCTTTTCATTTTCATAAAAATATGAAGCAGCACAACTGCTTTTAACACTGATGAATATAAGAAAAATTATGTCATGTAAAATAAGAACATAGTAAGTATTCAAATAGAAAAGTTATTTAGAATTGTATTTATATTTCACAATATTAATATTTTTACTGTATATTTGATCAAATAAATGCAACTTTGGTGAGCATAAGAGACTTCTTTCAAAAACATTAAAAAATCTTACCAACCCAAAACTTTATTAGTAGTCTAAGTATCGCTTGCAAAAATTTCATATCATAAATACACTGATTGATATTTTTGAATGGCTGTCAATAACAAAAGAAACAATTTGAGAACAAACTGATTACACAGAAGTATACAACATTACAAGCCCACGTACAGAATGTATGTTTATCCCTCACTGCTTCACTTGTTTCATTAGCATAACATTAAAAATTATGTCAGTGGACTGTTTCCCAGCAGTGTGTGTCTGTTAGTCTAGAGGTCTCTAGTAGATAGTATGGGAATGGGAAGATGGAAAGATTTCATAGGATGAAAATGATACAGGGGCAAAAAAGCAGTTAGGCATTCTCTGCCTTTTTACTCTCTGTATTGCATGCCATGGCCACAATGAAAGCCCCAGTAATAATGCAGTCTGCTGGTTTCTGCCAGCACCAAAGTAAAGCTGCGACCTCTATTAGAGTTAACGCTTGCATCCAGTGAAGTCTTCAGCGACTGGGAGTGCTGTTCTAACATCCAAACTGCTTCTGTGTGTATGTGTGATTGTGTATACATGAGGAATAACAGGCTCTTGAGTTGTTGTGTAAGTCTGGCTAAAGGTCATTGTGTGGGATCTGTCAGTGAGGGAAGCCTTGGCATTTATAACCTGCAACTTCAAGCAGCAACTTGAAGAAAAAATATGCACGCACACACACACACACACACACACACACACACAGTCTGCAGCATATCATTGCAATTATTACATTAATGCTTCCGAAACAACTTTATGAATATTTTACATGTAGGAAGTATTCAAAAATGATGTATGGCGAAGACAACTAATAATTCAATTAATTCTTACTTTCTTTCTTTCTTTCTTTTTCTTTTTTAAAATTAGTTTAGTTTTTTAAACAGAAAAACATGGTGTACAATATTGAAAAGTTTTAAATATCACACAGAGACACAAACTTTCTTCATATCATTGCAATTATGAAGTTGATGTTGTGAAACAAATGTATGACTATTTTACATTTAGGAAATATTCAAAGATGACATCTGGGCAAAGACAGCTAATAATTCATGTAATAATTCAACACAGAATAGCATGCTGTATGATGTTGAAAGTGTTTAAAATATGTTTAAATATGGAGTATACAGAACATGGAATATAAATATTTGTTTGACTTATCACATATGCACATTTAACAAGCTTCTCTTTATTCCCCCTCAAATCACATTTCCTGAAATGCATAAACAAATTAAGTTTAATTTTTCTTACTCCATTGGGTACTGTAGTTAAAAACAAATATGTTTTAAGCATAATGGTTAATTTGCTTTATTTTTTCTTAAAAAGGAAAACTTATTGAAAGTTAAATTAATTACTCTAATTTGATTTTACTCATAAATTAAAAATTCTGACATTCCCAAAATGTACTGTGCCAAACAGAATGGTAAAATATAATCCCAATCACATAAGACAAATTAAGCGTTGGATATACTTATATTTCATTACTGAAAAGAAAACAAAATAAAAAAAGTTAAAAGTAATTTGAACTAAAATAATTCAATGCAATTTAAAAAAAAAAATTATTTTACTCAATATTTGTGAGGTCTGTGTATTTTTCATGCTTATTAGGAACACTAAATTCTTTTGGAATCAATTGTGAGTCAAGTCTCCACTGTAAACTATTTGACAGTTTGAAGTAAAAAATGTTTTGATGTATTAAGGCGTTAACTGATGGACTGGAGTGGTGTGGATTATTTATGGCTAATTGTGATGTTTTTATCAGCTGTTTGGACTCTCATTCTGACGGCACCCATTCACTGTATTGGATCCACTGGTGAGCAAGTGATGCAATGCAAAATTTCTCCAAATCTGTTTTGATGAAAAAACAAACTCATCTTCATTTTGGATGGCCGGAGAGTGAACATTTTCAGCAAATTGAAATTTTTGGGGTGAACTCTTCCTTTAAGATGCTTCTTAGGCAGCATTCAACACAACTTTGCTTCTGAAGCTGTCTTGTTTTAAGGATGCTTAGATTTGTTTGTATTAGGATACAGGACAAAGCCCCAAGCTAAAGATGGGTTTCTGCTCTGCAGATCTGGGCGAATCTGTTCAGATAACCTCTGCATGTTCAGGGCCAAGGTTGAGAGTTCTGGGTGTCAATGGCAGACAGAAAGCAACTTTCTGATGGAGACGTGCTCAGTTATGATAGACTGAGTGCTAGAAAGTGAACAGGAGTCATGCAGGAGTTCAGAGAGATGATCCATATCACCAATCAATATCTACTGCACTCCTTCTCAGCATCCTGCTCTCGCAGTGAGTGTGTGTGTGACAGGAACAGTTGTAGAGATCCCTTTAACCTTGTATATGGACAGGTTGTTGGAGCCCCTGTGGTCTGATTTTAATCACATCCTCCAGTTATTCGCTGTTACAGGAATGAGATACTGTTATCTGCGAGAAATTCTCTGCTACTCATTTTTTTGGACACAAACTCCTTATACTAAGAAGAAACCTCTTAAATCCAGCCCAAGAATAAACAGGCATGTGTATTTGCATGACTTTCAGCTAAACTGTGTGTGGTCGAACGTGTGGTTTTTATCACGCTCAGACCATCACCAGTAATGATTTTTCTATTGCTGTCATAACATGACATTGATCTGACAGATTCCATTTCAAATCCACAAGTTTAATGAGATATTTTTAGCCTGGAGCCAAACTGTGTGATCACCTTTTCTTGATGGAATTGCACTGCACTTTGATGAAATAATCACACATCACGCTAAAAGACGGTTAATTGCTTTTGCGTTAAATGTCATAGTACCAGTTCTTTGATTTACCAACACTTTAATTTAATTGGCTTGTCTGCTAAAGAACAAACTATCAAAGGCTATTTAGATAAAAATGTTTTGTTTGTCATATATTTCATAAACTTTACCTTTTATTTGATTACTTTAGTTCATTGTTCATCAGCTTCATTTTTTAAACAACCGTCACTCTTAAAAAAAAAAAAAGATGGTTTCATGAAGAACCTTTAATGTAGATGGAACTTTTTCATCGCACTAAATGTATATACTATATACTGGAAAAAGCTCTTTAGATTATTAAAATGTTCTTCACACTAATTTAATCTAAATGAAAACACCCCTTTCAAGCCATATTTTCCTAAATGTTTTTGTAATTAAAAAAGAACAATTTTACTCAAAATGTGTGTGTGCTGTGAATTTTTAAGCTTATTAGGGCAACATTATAATTCTACAGAGGTGCCTTTCTTTGTGCCTGACAGGCTTATTGTTTGCTTAGCAACATGCTAATGTCAGACTCTGTTGGAATCAGTTGTGTCACTTAGAAAGCAGTTGTGTAGACAGTAGGCAGCATGGAACACAGTAGGCTTTTGGAACAGAGCCTTATTCTCAACATTTTGTACAGTTTTGCTTCTAAAATAAATATAACTTATTTTAATGATGTCAAGACACCTTTAATACCATTTGTTTGATTTGCTTTAAAAAAGTTTCATTTGTTTTCTGTTAAACATTTTCTACATTTTTGAGAAACCTACTACATAAGTAGGAATATTTACCATCTTGCCAGCTCTATTGCTTCCTTGATTTCTTTATTTAGCATCATTCTCAAATTCCGAATGTAGTGTATTGATTATTTTCCTGTTGCTTGTAAACTGTTGCTTCTTTGTGTTGCTTCATTCATTCTTAAATGTTCAATCAGGAATATTTCAATATTGCTGAATACATCATCATCAGAGCATTATTATTGTATGCTTAAGTGTACAGTAGTTTGTGTCATGATTGTGCGATTGCAGTTGTTACCTCCACCTTCTTTGTGTTGTTCATTCATTCTTAAATGTTCAATCTGGAATATTTCAATATGGCTGAATGCATCATCTTCAGGTAGCATTATCATTTTACATTAAAGTGTAGTTTGTGTCATGATTGTGTAGTTTTGATTGTTACCTCCACCTGAGACAGTATTGCATGTAAAAACTGTGAGTGCATTTCAAAATCCATCTGCTTTTGGCGTCTATGTGTCACTCTCTCCACCCGTGACCTCATTTGTCAGCCCCAGCCAGCACTTACCCAGCATGCATCTGGTAGAAATTGAGGCACACTTTGTAAATGGCTTCTCCACTTTTTTCCTCATAATGCTCCAAAGTGTTCGACATGCATCGGGAGGTCCTGCGCTACCTTCCAAAAAAAGTCAAAAGTCAGGAAGAACTGACGAGACTTAATGTGGAAATCAAATGCAGTTTGAAAAAAATTATCTTGCTTTTAATTAAACGAGAGATGCTTAAGTGACTACGCTGTTATTGAGGGCTACTCACATCTAGTATGTAAATGCTGTATGTGTTTTCTAAATGTGAATGTTTTTATTGGATGGTGAGACCAAAACTAGCTCTTGCTGATGGCCTATTTTTGTATATTTTACCAACAAAAGACAAAAATGCCATAAAAAGCTCTCAAAAGTATTTGATTTATTTCCCCCCCTTTTTTTACCCCCCTGAGTGACATTTGAAGCAACCAACTGCAGTGAAACATTACTTGGTTAACTGCGAGGACACTGCAGTATAAGTTCTATACCATTTTCCAAGACACAAAAGGTTACTGAGAGAGCAAATTTATGAGCAAGGGGTCAACGAGGGATGCCAGAAAGGTCCAGAGCAAAGGAACTATGATGTGTGACACTGTCCATTAACCACTGTGATCAAACAGATACTGTATAATTATAAACTGACCAAATGAGGTTAATAAATGTGATTTTTATTTCAGCCTCTGGCATTTAACTCTGTTTTCTCTCTGTCTTGTTAGTGCAGTACTGCCCTGAGCAATGTAATCTGCCATGGGGTCTTTTGTGACTGTGTTGTTCAGAGCATTGGGGGAATTTTGTGTGTGTGTATCTGTATATGTTGTTGGTCTTGACATAATCATAAACACTCACTGGCCTATTCTACAGGGCAAGTAGATTTCTTTTTTTTGTTTGTTTGTTTTTTTAACAGACGAATTCTTTCCTCACTTTAAAGGGTTAATTCACCTAAAAATGAAAATTCTGTCATTAATTACTCATCCTCATGTTGTTTCAAACCCGTAAGACCTTTGTTTATCTTCAGAACTCAAATAAAGGTATTTATGATGAAATCTTTGAGCTTTCTGACCCTGCATAGACAGCAATGTAACAGAAATGTTCCCAGACCCAGAAACGTAGTTAGGACTTTGGTAAAAACCCCATGTGACATCAGTGGTTCAACTGTAATTTTACAAAGCTGCGAGAATACTTTTTATGTGCAAAGAAAACAAAAATAATGACTTTATTCAACAATTCTTCTCCTCCAAATCAAGTCTTCTGCCCAATGCAGTTTAATTCCTTTTCTAGTTAGTTAATGTCTATCAAAGTACTGCTTTTAAAAGTGTTGAATTTTGAATTTGAATTGTTTTCTCATTAGAGAGTAAGACCGATATAGAGTTCAAGCTTTTAATTTACAGTGTTTTAACACCTCCCTATGTCTCTTTTTTCTCCCTCTCTTTGTCTGTCTTACTTTCTGTGGTCTGTTCAGTAGTTGAAATCACAGCTTCTGATTACTGATGAGTTTCACTCAGGAGCACAGAAAGAAAAGTTAGAGGTCAGATTGATATATTTGGTTTGTAGTAGCTGTTTCATTCGTCTGACCTGAGAGCGCGCGCGCACACACACACACACGCACGCACACACACACACAATGCAGTGAGATGGACAGCATATTACTGTCTCCCTGCTGTTACTAACTCACAACTCCAAGAATGTAAATGTGTATGAAGTTGAACTGAACTTAAAACTTCAGCCATCAAATTGAAAGTCCATCCATCCATCTCCATCTGGAGACAGCTATCCATTAGTATTTCCCATTTATCTCAATGCTAGATGCTTGGTTAGCACATGCAGCCCTAGATTTTTACAATCTGTATTCTACCCACTTTGCTTTGGATTTTAACATTTGAAATGTTTTTACTAATGTAATATACAGAACAGAGTGACTGGGAGTCATCAGACTTAAGAATTTCAAAAAGTCATAATAGATGTTGATATAATCTGTCGCATAGTGACTTACTGTAAGACTCAGGACAAAAAAAAAAAAAAGTAATTTATGGAAGCAAGACCTTTGTTAAATAAAAGGCCACCTGCTATTTTTAAACAGGTAAAGAGCCCTTGGCTCAACATGTGAGGTCTGAATTAAGGAGTTAAAGTGTTTATTTTTTTCTACATGCAGTATAAATAGTTGGAATCTTCTCTTGTGAATTGAAAGCCATCCACAGTTTCCTGTCTGATCTAATTAATGTGGTTTCTGTAATTATGTTCTTTTTTTCTCTCTTTTTTTCCATTAAAATGCCTGGCATTTCAGTTGAAGAAAGACTTGGCTAAAGAAAGAGTTAACCATTGATACCATGCTGATCCAGAGACCTATAAAGACATTTTCTCTTTACTTTATATAGTGGGTCTAAGTAAGAACATCTGAATCATTTTGCATTGTAAAAGTTCAGTTGTTGCTGGGTAACATGTACATTCACACTGAATATGGCCAAATTGCAAGGGTTTTCTGTTCTGTAGGTTGCTAGTAGGTGTTTCTACTCATTGAAAAACTGCAGTATCCAAGGAGGTCTGTAATATAGCTGGAGAAAGCGATCAAAGGTATGTGAATTAGATTTTGCCATCTTTACCCTTAGGAACCACATCACTTGAGCTGCCAATATTATTGATATGTACTCTTAAAAATAAAGGTTCAAAAGGTGGTTTTCACAGAGATGCCATTGAAGAACCATTTTTAATGGTTCCCCAAAGAACCTTTCAGCGGTCAATTCTTAAAAGAACCATATGTGAGGAACCTTTTCGCACTGTAAAGAACATTTTTGTGGAATAAAAAGTTCCCATGGATGTTGAAGATTCTTTATGAAACTGTAAATGCCAATAAAGGACCTTTATTCTTAAGAGTGAATGATTTCAAAATATGTTTGCTGTTTGACCACATTCTATGGGGTATCTATGAACTATACTCTTATAAATAAAGGTTCCAAAATATGTTTTGGAAAAAAAGAAACTTTACTTCAGAGGAGATACTAGAATTCAACGTAACCTTCGCAGTGCATTATTATGGGTATACATTTTTTATAGACCTTCACTCCTAAAAATAAATGTGCTTCACAATGCCATAGAAGAACCTTTTTTCTAAATGGTTCCATAAAGAACCTTTGACATCTGAAGAGCCTTTCTGTTTCACAAAAGGTTTTTTGATTCTTCAGATTATAAAAAAGTAAGAAATAGATGATTCTTTAAAGAAGCTTTGACTGAATGGTTCTTTGTGGAACAAAAAAATGGTTCTTCTATGGCATCACTTGAAGAACCTTTTGAAGCACCTTTATTTTTAAGATTGTTGGTCAGGGTAGCACCATATTTAATTTTTAATAGGAAAATGAGGCTGTGAGTGACAGAAATGCAGTTTATTCAATATTGTTATGGGTTGTACAGCAGTCAACTGCACAGCTGACAAAACATCTTTCCAAAAAATATATAGATTTTTTTACTTTAAATTAATTCTTTACTTTTTAGACAAAATGTTTTGAAAAATGTGATTTTAAAACATTTAATGTGATCTTTGACCATTTTTTCAGTTATACGGTCTGTACCTCACAGCCTTGTTTTCATCTGTATTCATAGACTAAACTGTCTATTTGTGCACTTTTTATTGCTGTGCATTATTGGATTAAATGATTGCACTATTTATTCTCCACCATGGCTTTCAGGCACCTCTACAAAAATGTGTACTATATATGGGGTAAAGGGGATATTTTGGAGGTTGCTCCACTTGCAGTGTAGACAGTTCCATTGATTGTAATGGGAACAATTTAGTTTTGTCACGTCGTATTGCTCGCTTTTTTAGTGTAGACTGGGGGCTACAGCAGAGAGAATGTGAGAGATTAAGAAAAATGTGTAACATTCCACAGAATACAGATAAGCTTGTTCTGTTTATCAGGTCTTTCAGGATGTGGGTTTAACGTAAACCTGCGTTATCTTCTCTGAAGTGCTGCCTGTACTGATAACTCTTTACAAGAACACAAGATTTGTGTTATCAGGTGACACCTCCCGGGACAAGGTACGTACACATTGTTTCAGGTTTTTAAATGATAACTATGGCAAGAAAAAAAAAAGAAGTTTGACAAAGTAGATGTGGCACTGAATAAAAAGATAAATAACCTTTTGCTCGTTTGAGTATGTAGCCAAGTACAAATGCAAAAAGTTAGCATTAAATGCATCACAGCAATTTCAAAGACTCCAGAAGTGATCCATTATCGGGATGGAATCCTTGGACCCGTTGTCAGACCCTACGCTGGTGCATTGGGTCCTTGTTCCTCCTGGTGCACGACAATGCCCGGCCTCATGTGCCAAGAGTATGCAGTCAGTTCCAGGAGGATGAAGGAATTGATACCATTGAATGTCCCCCACGCTCGCCTGACCTAAATCCAATAGAACACCTCTGGGACATTATGTTTCTGTCCATCTGACGTTGCCAGGTTGCACCTCAGACTGTCCAGGAGCTCAGTGATGCCCTGGTCCAGATCTGGGAGGGAATACCCCAGGACACCATCCTTCATCTCATTAGGAGCGTGCCCTGATGTTGTCAGGCATGAATACAAGCATGTGGGGGCCATACAAACTACTGAGTACCATTTTGAGCTGCTGCAATGAAATTTCAGCTTAATGGACTAGCCTGTTGCATCCTTTTTTCACTTTAATTTTGAGTGTCTTTATATTCAGCCCTCTGTAGGTTGATAATTTTCATTTTCATTAAACAATGTGGCCTCTTTTCATTCCTAACAAATTACCCAGTCCATATCAGTATAGATATCCTGCATGATATTTTTCCCAATTGAGATCTGATGCGTTTTCAAAGTGTTCCTTAAATTTTTTTGAGCAGTATATAAGTAAGTATTAGTATTAGAACTGGTGAATTGATGTTGTTTTTTTTTAGATTGTGTCGTTCTAAAACAACTGTTTTATTGAATGAAATTACAAAAAACAGTATGATTTTTCAGTATGAATTTCAAAAGATAAATGAGATAACTACCAATCCTTTTAAAATATTAAATCCATCTTGTTCACTTCAAATGTTTACATGCCAGAGTTTGACCAAAGCATGTCTAAAAATATGATATACACTTTTATAGTAATACTTACTTTACTTCATTTAATTTCATACTGCCTTCAGAAAGAGTCCGAAACATTTATATTTCTACTTACTCTCTGAATCTATCAATACGCCCCCATACTCACGCTGGAAGACTCCTCAGAGAGAAGAAGCAGGGAGAGAGAGAAAGAGGAAGGAGTTGAGGCAGAGGAGCAGGCCCTCCCTCCTACCTGCTTCCCACACAGTGACCAGTTCCTGTAGATCTGGAGGAGGAAGCAATCCAACCTGAATTCTCCTTATTTCTAAACTCTGCTAATAACCCTCTCAAACAGAGCATCACGGCTATTTTAAGTTTGCATACATCCCACTCCTGGCTGCTTCATGCAGTTATTCAATATGCTTCTTGGGAAATTATAAAATGTACAGAAAAATGGTACATGGATGTTTTATTAAGTTAATGGTTTCTTAAGGTACAAGGATAATTTCATGTGCTTTTGTACTGAAAGCAAAAGCAACTTTGACTATGTTCAAGAATGTATAGTTGCTTCAAACTTCGTTGCGATTTCAAAAAGCCGAGTTTTAAACCAATTTTGAACCACTCTGGTCCAATCAATGGCTGTGTGTCCCTCGAAAATGCAGTGAAGTTGAATTATTTCAGCCATTTTCTGCTATTTCGTTTGAAGCTGAAGCTGACGCAACCTATTAGTGTAGATTCGAGTCAAAATGTTGAGACAGATTCTCATTTCTGACGACACAAAAGATAATTACTTGCATTCAAGTGGACCGTAATGACTAATATTAGTTCAGTCATATTTAGCTGGAGATTTCAACCAGTTGTCATACCACTGACAACCTAAAATCACATCTGAAAGGCCTTGAAATTAAAGCAACTTTTCTAGTGATGAATTTTAGCCACAAAAAATTTCAAAGCATCAAGTCTATAAGTAATCTTGAAGCTCACAACAACAACAACAGAAGAACACTGAGTTGACATAGCACTTTCTGGGAGCCATTTTTATGCTTGTCCATCACAGCAGCCGTGTTCATTCGTTAACTGTGGCAATGACTGCATGTTCCTCACAGATTTCTCTCCATAATCACAGGAATTTATGGGAAGGAGCCATATCACCTTCTGCTGCCTGACAGGGATTTTTGACAGCTACCATTTGCTCTCGAAATCTCACTTTCCTTCCACTTTTTTTTCTCATTCTCCACTTCTCTCCTCACACTCTTCTTTCTCCAATGCCCCTCCTCCTACAGGGTTTGATGGACGTGTGGATTTCACTGACTTTATTCTATGGCGCTACAATCCTGACAGGCCAAGACATGCAGGTGTCGCCTCTAGCCTCCATTCAGTACTTACAATAAGAAAAATAGGTTAATTGCATTTTGAGTCATCTCTGGTTAGACTGACTTATGAAAGGTTTTTGCTCCAGGAGGAGACCTCTGTTTGTGTAATTTAATTAAGAACCCACTGTTTTTCAGTCTGTCTGAATCAGTGAGGAGAGTGTTTTTGTACCTAATTATACTGCATAAGCTTTGAAAAGTTTCATGTCCTCTTTTCAAAATAGGTTATTCAATTTTTATAATGAGAGAAGAGAATCAAAGCCTGATTTGTGTCATCCTGCATGATTATTATTATTTTTTTCATTCACCACGAGTTGATTAGAAACAGATAATGAATAATTATAAAAAATAAAAATAAAATAAAAAAAAAGATAGGGTAAATTTAGATTTTGGTGTTTACTTTATGCTTTTTACTTTCATAATATACACTCCTGTATAGGTTATTTAAAACAAAAATTAAAGTGTGTCTTCTTAAAATAAAGTTATCAAATAGTAGTAATTGTAAATCTAGATTAAATTACTGATTATAATTTCCATCATGTAATTTGTAATCAGTAACAGAATTTGAAAGTAATCGACCCAGCACTGCAGGTGTGCTATGGAGTATGCATAGCATTATGGGATTTTTCTTGTGATGCGCTGGCATCTGAAGACTGTGCGCTCTATCTTAACATCTGTTATGATGTAGAGTTTCAAGAGTACCAGCCTTCAAGGCAAAATGATCATTTCCAATGCATTTGAATCCTAAATTATTATATGGAATGTCAAATGGAGACATAAATTAAAAGACTGCTGACAGGTCTTCCTGTCTGAGATTCAGAGAAGAGGAGAGGTCAGGTTAGGTCCCCGTGCAACCAGGAACTCAAGCGGGGGTATGAAAAGGGAAAATGGAAAGGTGTGTGTGAGAGATAGATCATAAACACACAGAGAGGGTGAAAGACAGCTGACCTTGTGAGTGCTTCCAGTCTAGGTGCCATTGATTTGTTTACCTGGATTGAGCTGACAGCTCCTCATTAAGATTTCCTTTAGAGAATGAGAGAAAGAAAGAGAGTAAAAGGGGGAAAGCGAAGAAGGAAGATCAATTCCTGTGATGGGTCAAGGCCTGCAAGATCAGTCTGTTTGAATGGCCATTTAACGGATGGGTTGTGTGTGTGCGACTGTGTCACAAAGGTCCTTCTTTAAGTTACTCATAGTGCTACTGTGTTTCTGCAATGAGTCCTTTTGGTCACTGGTACCTAACAGAACTGATACGTCACATACTCAGGTGTAGCAACATTACTAAGGGAGCATTTTAATTATTATTTATGTTCATTTTATATTAATAATATAAGTTTTTGGTAATCACCATATGATAAATAGTCAAATAACCATATCTCAGTCTGTTAGCTTTTGGGAATATTTCTCTCTGAGAAAATGTGCAAATCCATTCAAAATAGCTTGTTGTTTTTTCTTATAAATTAATAAATAACTATGATAACCAGGACCACAGCAAACAAAGTAATTTGTCTGACGGCTAAATAAAATTATCTTTTACGTTATTCTTCATCAACAGTACACAGAATTCATATAGCTTACGAACACCTGTCAAAAGTCAACATTCATAATCAAAACATGTAATCATCACTAATTCGGTACTGTCTTGACTGACAAGCATAGAAAATTTTTTTTTTTTTTTTTTTTTTTTTTTGCTGCGGTATTAAAGTCTTGAAGGCAGGTTGGAGATCAAATAGTTATCCAATGAGTTGTCAATCAGGTTTGAACTGAACTTTGAGCTTGACTCACTTAACATCCTTAAAAGAGCGGAAGTACCTGTTATGGCCACACGGAGCCAGTGTTGCCACTTCCAATGCGGGCGCGCGTTCCTCCCAGAACTCGCTCCTTTTTCGCGCGCGCTAAAAGACGTGCGAGTGTCACGTTTTAGCGGGCATTGTGTGATTTCTTCTCGTGAGGGACAGGATAGTAGTGAAAGGCACGCAGGCTGTAAGATCCTCCCTGTGACAGTGGTAAAACGTTCAAATTAGCTGCTACGTATATGTCAGCACTCTTCATTCCTGAGGTGAGCTCTGTTCCTGTCAGGAGACGAATTCATTAGTCGCAACGGCATGCATATGCTATCTGTTTTTACACATTAAAGACGGCGTGTAGGTCTTTAAACTTAACATCATTTCTAAAATACAGTATTACAACGAACCAAAGTGAGAAAGTCAAAATGACAACACAGCAGTGTTTAAAATTGAGTGACTTTCTGTCGTACTCTAATGGCTGTATAGTGAAAACAAATGCCTGCAGATGTTTGGCTTCTTGTTGTTAGGACAAAAAGAATCACAGCACCCTTGGGCGTTAGTCATTTCCCCTCGGCTGTGTAATTAAGGTGGTATTTTTGAGACAGATATTAAATGGAGAGTCTCCCAGTAGCGCTGTCAAGCAGGTAACCTTCCTAAGATATGATTAAAACCACTCTCTGTCACAGAAACGACCACTGGGATGCATCGTTTGAAACAACCAGCATATTGTAACCAACAAAACCACTCAGGAAAGTATATTTATTGTTTAATGGTGTGATATATTGCAATTAGGAGCAGGATGCAAAGACAAAGGCCCATTAATGGAGCAGATTTATCTTGTGCCGAAACACTGGAGAAGAACAGCACCAGATGGCAACCATATCTATAAATAAGTCATGTTTCAGAGAAGGAGATTAGTGCTTTTGAGCTTGTTTTTAATGGTCCCTCACAGAGATTAAAACATTGCCCCTTAAGCTTTGCAATAACTTTTTTTTTTTTTTTTTTTTCAGAGGCAGACTTGTGTAAAAAGGTACCATAATTCAAAATTGCAGTGATCATGTATGCTGGGTCTTCAAAATCTTACCATGTCCATTTGTTTTTTTTTTTTTTTGTTTCTTAAAGTTGCAGACGGACTATATTTTCATGTAAGTGTGAGCAGTAGTTGTAGTGTTGCGTGGTCCGAAGTAATTTTGTAAAAATTAATGTGATTGCAGCTAAAGGCTGTTTTTAAGGTTCGAACAGATAGTGCTAACCTTCTTTCACCCCTTAGTTTGCATAGTGTATACAATATCAGCTGTCTCCGGTCTCTAACTTTAGCTGTTCCCAAAACTAACCTCTCCATATACTCAACCCACTGGTACCTATAAATAAACATTTCATCGATTGCTTGAAGCTTTCCATCCACACAGTAAACATACAGAGCGTCACCTCAAAGTTTGATGCGGAAGAACATAAAAGTGCTGATATACATATAACTTTTTTTTTTTCGGTCTCAGAACCGTGGATCAGGGTTGGTGAAGATAGAGTGGGCTTGGCTCATCAGAACTCTGACATTCAGAGTTATGCAACTTGTTTCCGCAGCCTACACTCCAATACGCCCACCTAAGCCTCCACCTTTTTATTTTTCCATTTCTGACAACTGAAAACTTGAGAACAACCTCTGACTGGTTTAATGAGACAGCCCACTTCGCCACTAGACGACTTTGTTTCGTTTGGCTCTTCGGCCTATCTTTTTGTCTGTTGACAAACGGATATAAATCATCACTGATGGTAACAGAAAATGGCCTTGAACAAAACTGTGACCTGAAGGCTCTCTATGGGGCTCCTTTGTGGTGACTCTTGAGTTCGGTCATTAGCAGTGAGGTGAAAGAACCTGCTGAGAGTGTGAGCCTCTAATGGAAGTTGAGATGCACTACAGTGACTGAACCATGCATTAATTAGGTATGAAAAAATGTGTTCAGATCACTGCTCCTACAGTGATCTTTAACCTCTTCGCCCACCCTTCCCTCAAAACAGGAAAAAGGGCACAGCGGTGAATGGATTTTTTCTCTTCCTTTGGCTGTGTCTCTTTAGGGAAAGTAATCTGAGAGTGCTTTTACCAAAATAATCTATTTTTTATTGACTGAATCCAGGAGACAACAAAGGGAGCAAACTATGAATGTACTACCGCACTACCACATACATGGTGCTACCAAACATAACTCCATGAGCAAGCAGATCGCTCCCCAGTGAAATACTGGCAGCATCTCTTTCCTGTGTTCAGTCTGTCATATTACTCATGCATGACCTCATCAGTAATCGCTGATCTACCATTATACAGATACATGACTCGCTCTTGAATTTAGTTTAACCCTCTCCAGGTTGTCTGTGGAGGTCAGGCATTACAGTAAAAAAGCTCACATTTTCCCCCTACATTTCAGCTGTTCATTTAAACAATATCTTAATTTGGGGCATGTCTCTGTTGCACCTAATGGTCATGCATGTGGCATGTCCCTCATGGCAACACATCAGTTTTGATTGGTGTCTAATGCTGCTGTGTTTTGGCATTTGTTTGAGGCAGAGTATATCTGTGGTTGGTAAGCCTGTAGTCATGAGACCACTTTGACCTTATAGTTGTGGGTTACACAGATAAACAGGTATGTGTTTTTCTGAATGCATGTATTTTGTTATACTTTATGTGGTCTGTATATACCTGTATCTTTTGGCTCACAAATCATTATGCTTTCTCTGTGTCTGTGCAGGTATGCACAAATCTTCTTTTCCACTTGTAGTTCGTGTAACACTTGAAATGATAGTTTGGTTTTGGAGCAGCTGTGATCACCTCTTTTCTGAATTGTTCCACAATTTAAAATATTTTCATGGCAGTATAGTGGGTACGTAAGAAACAAGAGACACCCAAGATACACATGGTAAAATCTGCCAAATCAGCCCAAGGTCTTTTAGTAAGGCCTCTTCCCAAAATATTGCAAATCACTACTTATTCAGTTGTTATTAGTTAAATTAGCTATTCATTGTTTTTGTTAATTTTAATGAATACGATTACATTTAAAAGAATATAGAGTGGTTTTCGCTGCTTTAGATTCCATTAAATGTTCTTGAACATGCATTCCTCCATACTAAAATGATGTACTACTAAAACCATACAGTGCAACAATCTGATTAGTTGCATTAGTGAATAAAATACACCCAGCTTGGCCAATATTATCCAAATCCTCAAAAAATTACATAAAAGAAAATTTCCGTGATGAGTTAGTTCCTATTGGTCAGTCAAAATCACTTTTGATTGAGTCGCTGACTCAACCATTGAAGGTTATTACTATCGTAAATAAAACTAAGAAGGTTTATATATATATATATATATATATATATATATATATATATATATATATATATATATATATATATATATATATTTAATAATGTTCAAATTAAATCTGGGCAAGGATCACAAACATCAAGATTCCTTCCGATTCCCATCTCTAATCACCACATTCGCGAGAAACTGCAGCACCTCGGACAATTCCACACCCGCCCCGCCCTCAGAGAATGATTGACATCTGGGTATCCGATATCTCGCCAAGCGGCACCAGCTCCATCCAATCAAATGGGGATCTGGGACTTGCAGTCGTTGTCCGTGGATACAACAGGGGGAGCTTCAAAGCTGTTGTTTACAGTTGAGAGCGGCAGTCTGACTGGAGGACTCTGACTGGACGGAGGCATCGGCGAATTTTCTGCAGATGGGCTAAAAGCGAATCATCTGGGAAGCGCATGGACAGTAGTTATCACCATCGCACCTGAAGAAAAAAGCAAACTCCACATTATCTTGCAGATGCCCACCGGCCGCTGATAGAATCACTGACTGGTGCTCATCTTGTTTGGGTTGCATTAGGACAACAGCAGGATCTTACATTTCTCCTCTTACAAGTGACAAGCTTTTTGTCGGACAAAACGCAAGGGGGGAGATGGATAACGAAAAGTACTTGCCAGAACTGATGGCGGAGAAGGATTCTCTGGACCCGTCCTTCCAGCACTCATTGCGACTTCTTGATCAAGGTAAGTCCCGCTGTCTTCTGTCAAACTATTCGGACATACCTCTTAAATTCTTGTGCACGATGTTGCGTGTTTGTTTCGCGCAGTCACTGGTTGAAAGACTTTAGTATGGAGATGACGATGATGATCAGTTTATTTTGTTGTCATATTGTTTCCCAATTCCATTATTGTAACATATTTCAACATGCTATAAATACATGCTTGTGTATCCCAGAGCTATTTTATCTATCGAATTAGTTACAAAAGCTTATCCATTACATACTAGTACTTACTGTCCAATTTGTTGCTGGTAACAAATTGCACCCCCCCCCCCCCCCCCCCCCCAACTATTCAAATATTCGCTAGTATCTTTTCAAGTTTTTGTAGTACTAGTTACATACACATCATACCCTTTTAGGAGACACTAGTGTGTTTCCATCGTTTCTAGTATTGAACCATAAAGTATCAGTTTAGACTAATATTACATATCACAAGTGAAATAAAATGTAACTAGAAATGTTAACAGTGACTGTTGGGATAAATTCTAGTGTCTCATACTAGTACTAGTCACATATTCATGCTAGTGTCATGTTACTAGCGTCTGAATGAATATACACACTAATCGCTACTGGAAGTGCTAGTATCTAATTACTAGTAAAACTGAAGAAAAGTCTCTATTGAATTACTTTCTTGCCATTTAAAGCAAGTAACAGAAATAAATACTAGTTAGATAAATACTGTTAAAACTGTGTACATGCTTTTTGGTATACATTAAAATGAGATAAAATGGTGTCTGCCAGACGGTGTTGAACTTCATCCTAAATTTTGCTTCTTTAAACACTGTATGTGCAAATGTTGGTTAGATGATTTGTTGATTTTTTTTGTATGTATTTTTCTGTTCTTTGTGAGGAATTGAGGATTTTTATTTTTCAAGAGCATGAGCTCATTTGCACTTCTCTAAAGAAGCAGAGCAGATTTGAGTCCAGCAATAGTGCAGACTCATTAATTAATCTTTTTTAAGAGCGCTGTGCGGAACCGTTTTTTTTTAATAACGAATGTAGCAGGTGCAGTTGTTCACATCTCTGGATTGGATGTAAATCTTTTGGGGCTCTCAGGCAAATCGACATCGAATGTAAAGAGTGTATAAACGCCAGAGCGTTTCATCCATTTGTTTTTGAATTTTGTTTTAGAATTTGCATTCAAATGATTTATTTTTAAGACAAACAATCTTCCTTGTCTTCTTATCTATATGAACAGCATGAGGCAGGTTTGAAGGTTTGGTTTGAAAGATGGTTTGCAAAGACTCACATGACTGGTCATATTCAAAATGTTGATGTAGCATGAATCCTGTAGCAAGAAAGTAGGGGAAAATGGTATTCTGTTTTATACTTTTTTAATCCTACCAGTTAAAAAAGTTTGTCCCATAGCTGTCATAGATGTGCACTCCATCTCTTTCTCTCATCCAACTGCTTTCAGTTGCAGTGTTGCACAAGTAATTTACTCATGAAACAACTTGATGCTTTTGCAGAGGCAATGTGCACTTCTTCATGCTATCCACTGAAAATATTTCCTGGGATTCAATGGGCAGAATCAGCTGTAGGATCTCCAACTGAAACCACAGAGCTTTAAATCTTGTGTACCAGTGTGAAAGAGAGTCCGTTTGCAGCTTTAGGCTTGGTGCAGCCATTCTTCTATTAAATCTGCACTTATGCAATAGAATGCGTTTCCTGGCTGTTACTCTTGAGTTCACTTTGCCCAAGGGAGTGACTGAAGGTCTAAGAGCGCTAACACACTAAGGCATATGTGGTTTGATAATAAGCTGCAGCATCGGCATAACATGGAGCATGTTCTTTTTGAGCAACTATTCATATATTCATGGGGAATGGGATTGAGGCTCTTGTTTGAGCATAATTTCTTAAAGAAATAGTCGAAAGTCATTATTTATTCACCTTCATGTTGGTTCAAACCCACATGGTGTGTATTTATGTAAGTGATGTTTTTAAGTTTTTAATTTTTATACTGCATTTGTGAAATGACCACAGATGTCAAGTTCCAAAAAACAAAGCCACAACAAAACAAGCAAAAACTAAAAGGATTTAATTTTGTGTTTTACAGAAAAAAAAAAATAATAATAATAATAAATAAATAGCATATTGTTTTGTAACTGGGTGGTAAGCATAGGCAAAGGGTGAACCAACTGTAGGGTAAGGCTAAAAGCAGCCAAATCTATCAAATACAAACATCATGTCTTTTTAGGCAAAAACCAGACAGTGGTGTCATGTAGTCTAATAAAATATGTTTAATGGGACTAAATTTGTATTTAACGTGATTACAATTTAATTAAAAGATTAGAAATCGATAATTATATAAAGTTTCCTTTCCACGGTTATTCAAATGGTGAATAAATTGTAACCTCCAGAAAGTAACATTATCACTAACTTTGATCTATCAGGAGTTTAAGCACTCTCAAAAAAAAAAAAAAAAAAAAACCTCTCCTTATAATCACTGAGGCTGTCTACACTGCAAAATTAATCTCTTATTCACATTGTACGTACGTCTGTGTTTTGCTGTTTATGATGAAAGAATTTACAAGAGTCTGGATTTCAGTCAGCGAATGTGCACGCACTCAACAAAGCTGATGAGTTTCAGCGATGACTCATCTGAACGCCTCTGACTGGCCATTGCATTCCTAAGCTCAACAGAATCATGTGGGATTGGTTATAATTCGCAAAACTGTAAAAACGCTTAAAATGAAATCTAATGCCACAGTCGACACTTTCTATTAATTTTCATTTTGTTAGCAATAGATTTAATTTGTTTGTGCAGGGGCATTTTTGTCCAATTACGTGGCATTTTTGCCATAAGACCCCATGGCCAGGGGAAGGCTAAGCCTATGGAGGTAAGTTTTGGGTGAACAAATTCAAAGGGCACAAAGACTGAGAGTGTATTTGCAGGCAACAGTGTAAAATTTAATCAGAAATGTGTCTTAAACTGAAAGGACTACAAAGTACTTTTTATAGGTGAAGTGATGCTTTTTCCTATGCAATGTGTAGAAAATGTTGTCAAAAAGTGGTCATTCCATACTAACTTTTCAACTCACGGATTGGGGTTGTGGCTAAACTCAAGTATGACATCAGGCATCAAGCCTGTCTCACTTCTCAGCAAAAGCTGTGTGGCTCCATCTCTTCATCAAAGGCACATCAGCATGCCATGAAGGAAGATATTCAGACGAGTTGTATCACCAGATTTCTGCAGAGACCGGTAGGGTTTGGCTTTAGAACGTCAGTGTTTCTGTCAGAGCGAAGAGCTGGGGCTATGACCAGCGTAGCAAATAACACACAGATAATCCCTCCTTTTCTCTTTAAGAAATTGGAAGGACTTTTAGCAGCACGATATCTTGTAGTGAGAAGCATGATGACAGAAGGACAGAGTTTAAACCTCTTTTCAGTTTCTGGACCGTTTCGATCACAGCAATGAAAAAACGAGCGAGAGAGAGAGAGAGAGAGAGAGAGAGAGAAAAACTGAGCAAGCCGGGAGGAACAAGACTGCTTCATAAGTGTATTTGCTCGTTTATTAAGAAAGATGCAATTTGCAAGTAATTAGCTAACATCTCTGAATGTTTTATTGGCAGAAATCAGCATAGGCATCCTGGGGTTTGGAGATGTTTGCGTGGCTGCGAAATCTTGAGAAAAACTTGACCCTCTTATCTCCTATATTTTACAGATGGCTCATGATGTCATGTCGAGTAGCTCTCATCTTTGAATCCTTAACTAAATTATGTAATTGGCTGGAGGAAAGGAAGGAGAAGAGAAAGAAAAAGCGACATACAAATACACATTCGCACATACATAGGTGTTCACACTGTTTGGTGTGATACACAGGCTGCTAAACAAATCTTTACTGGCTGCGTGGCTGGAAACAGATGCAGTGGGAGTTTCATTAAACCAGCGCACTCCAACAGTCACCACACTCCCAAATCCCACACAATCTTTTTGCTTAATTGCTTTAGAAAGGCCTTTCTTATAAGCATGTTAGGTGCTAATTAGGTATTTAGTGTAATTATGCTCCATTAAATTAAAAACTGATCCATAATTGTGTCTTAGAAAAGTAAAATGTAATGTTCCAGTAAAGACTTAGACCACATACCTGAGTTTACTTTTAGTAGCAATGTGTATAGTATTCTACCATAAACAAAGCATTATTTTTTTTTATTTTTTTTTTGAAGATGGTTGTGTATGTATTGTCAGTGTGGGTATTACTTGATATACATCATCACAACTTAATGCATAGTAATTTATGCCAGTGTCATTATTGTATTGCAAATAAAGTGCACTAAATGCATTGGAGATTCAGCCTTGTCACATGTTTGTTTCACTTTTTGTTCACCACTTGAATATGGCAGGTCCTAGGGGTTGCTTCTACATTAATTGAACTATAGAAAATTAAACAAATGCGTAAACATATCCAATAAAAATACAAAATGTAGAGTATTACTTGGAGTTATACATTGGTAGAAATTAAGCTTTACCTAGGGATCAATATTTAGCTGGTTTGCATGGTTAAGTTAACTTCTGCTGGTTTATTTTGCAAGCATATAAATAAAAATATTTTATTGTATTATAGTAGATGTTTTATCAGGGACAGATTATTTGCTGTGGCCTCTTCAACCTTCTGCGTTCACCAACTGAGATTATTGGAAATGCCAGTGGATCACTTTCTCCAGGTCTTACAGACCATCGTGGTTTGACCATGTTTATATTCTTTATAAACTGCCATTTACCCATGGGTAAGAAGAAAGAGAGCGAGTGATGAGAAAAAGAGCAAATCCTTTAGCCTATGTATGCTGTATCCCATGTTGAAGAAGAGAGAAACAAATGCTTGTGCAAATTCCCAAAGCTCTTAGCACAGCATTTACTCTGTAAGATTAATTTAAGATTCAGGAAGAGACATTGATTCCTATTATGATACAGAGATCTGTAGAAAAAAGTTTTTTTTTCTTCCCTCTCTGTCCTCTGGTTCGTGGCTGTATGCCGGCTTACAAAACCACCCCCAGCAAATGCATCAAATGCCTTGTGAACCGAGATAGATGGAGACAGTTAGAGAGATAAATTGCAAAGAGAATGGCACATGATTGAAATAATCATCACTGTCCCACAGACTCCCGGGCAGCATTAATATGTGCGTACATGAATAGCTGTTGCTGTGAGTTTCTGATCTGAGATCAGGTCAGTTGGTGCTAATATTATAGTACTAGAGAAGATAGCATAAAAGAAGACAGATCTGGGCTCAGTTTTAACAAATAAATACTCACTGGCAGATTGAACAGATCTTTAAAAACTGTTTTTAATGATTCAGGGTTATGTTACATTTCTTACCTATAATTTTATGAGCAATCTTATGTTATTTTTATGACAACATGACTTCAACATACCGTAGATAATGCATCGCGTACCTCTTATATTTATTACTCTCTTTTAGATTAGGAGTGATTTTTATTCTTATTTTGAAAAAGGAATACGGTTTTATTTTTGTGATTTAATAATGCATGCACCAAAATTATGTACATAGATTATAGTACAAAAAAGAGAGAGAAGTTACGATCACTGAATCCTACAATAAAACTGTCTAGTCTATACAGCACAACATATCACTTATTGTGTTTATACTTTGTTGGTTCTTAACTAGGGCTGTAACGATTCACTCGTTTTCTCGATGCATTGATTACAAACCCTGACAATGCATAGCCTATGCATCGATCTTGAAACATGGATTTTTGAATTGTGAATCATAGATTTCGGACAGTAATCAAAATATAAAATGCTAAGAATCGAATGAATCACGATTTCTATAGTGATTCAAATGCTTTCAAAATATATACACATTAAATTACTATAAGCACGAATGAATGGACACCTGAATAGTGTTTGTGCCTCCCATCTGTCCTTCACGCGCTCCATTTACCGCCTGTGACTGTCACAGGTAGGCATGGGCCGACTACCGGTTTCAAGGTATACCGCAATTTGAAAATTTCACTGTTTCAAAACCACTAATATTAACCATTATACTGTTCCTGTGGTTTTTCATGTATCTTCAAAGACTGAAAGAGTAGGAATCCCTCAGGCTGAGTGCAGTGTAGAGAGTAACACTGACCTCTTCTCCTCCTCTTGGTGAGAGCGAGCGGTCACTCACATGTGTAGGATGGCCGAACTTAAGGAGCTGCCCCCAGAACTTAAGGCCCGGGAACACTAATTGTGAAGTGTACTCCTTTCCATCTCGCATACAGCCGTGTCTGCACAGCTCTTAAAAGTATACTCAACCACAGATGAGCACGGACGGATGAGCTCGACACATGTGCAGTACTCCGGGGTGCATGGCTGTCTGCGAGCCCTGTTGTTGACGAAAATGACGTAATGCCGACGGTGCGTGGAGCCGAAGTATAGTTTGGCCTTTCCGTGATGGGCGACCGGCCATTTTTTGCCTTATTGCAACTCTCTGTTCTGGACTTGCACAAACTGTGTTGCAATGCATTCATTTTCCAAAATGTAATTTATGTGAAAATATGAAGTCTGTTAATGCCCGTTAACACAAGCCAGAGACACTGAAGATGGACGCACAGAGAAAAATACTGTAGCAGGCAGATCACTCACTGTTCATGATGCACAAACTATTGGAAGGAAATCCTCAAAATTGATTTGGGGGTTTATATGAATGTGCTTCTGAGGGGAGCTGACTGTCTTCTAAAAAATGTACGAGGTATTTTCTTATCATCTCATCTCTGTATAGTTCATATTAAAGCAGTTTTTCAGAGCAGGCAGGTTTGTTTACAGTGGTAACCAAGGAAACACTGTATCTGGTGTTCCAGAGGTGCCTCCTGCTGTCAGAGAGTGAATATGCAGCTCATTCAGAGCCTCTGCTGTTTGTTTCGTACAGGAATGTAGTATAATTTCACAAAGCTTGTCAGAACATTCTGTTTTTGCTTCAAATTGGGTTATTATTGAATCAAATTATGTGTATGATTATTATTATTATTATTATTATAACTAAATGATATGAAATGATATAAATGATATGTATATGAATTATATAACTAAAATTAAATAACGGTAATTCCAGATTTAGGTTAAATAAAGATATCAGTCTTTGTTTTTCTTTTTAGGAAACAAATCAAAGAAAAAATAAACTAATTCTACTGTTTCTAATATTTTGTATGTTGCTCAAAAACAAAATATATTGTGTCTAGTAAAAAAAAAAAAAAAAAACCAGTCATTTAAAAATAACACATTTCAGAGCTGTAACAACAATACAATCATACCGTCAAAATCTCATACCGGCCCATGCCTAGTCACAGGATTGCACTCGCGCTCCGTTCATCTCAATGAAACATTTTTTGAGCAGCTGTCATCTGATGTGTGGTCTCTCCTTAGTACTCGTGGCTAGTAGTGCTAAAGTGAAGTAGTTTTTCCGTAGTTTTTCAATGGCTCTCGGTCATACCGACAGCATTACCTGAGCAGTCGAAGGCTACACATTTATTGCATGGACGGAGCAAAAATGTAATCATCTAAAGCATAGGCACAGTTCCATTGGATGATACATATATTTTAATTTCAGTTCAGTTCAATTCAATTCAAGTTTATTTATATAACGCTTTTTACGATACAAATCGTTGCAAAGCAATTTTACAGAAAATTAAACTACAATATTTAGTAGTAGCTTATCAATTTTACAATGTCATTGAACCAAGTGTATGAAGGAAACTGTTAAAATAACCACAGCATTAACAACAACCTTCAAATAAGAGCGCAAGGTTTATCTGATAATCAGATGCATGAAAGTAGCGTTCGTTCGTTCGCAAACAGACATCGGGTAAGTTATCTTTTAGAATCATCATTCGCCGATGGAGAGGAAAAGTTAAATACTATAGCATTTTATTTCATGAAAATGAAATAAAGAAGTTTTCGCACTGAAAGAGGAGTGATCACGTGCTCAAAGAACTCAAGACGTGCCAGGCTATACCGCTCACAAACAGACATCGGGTAAGTTATCTTTTAGAATCATCATTCGCCGATGGAGAGGAAAAGTTAAATACTATAGCATTTTATTTCATGAAAATGAGATAAAGAAGTTTTCGCACTGAAAGAGGAGTGATCTTGCGCTCAAAGAACTTAAGACGTGCCAGGCTATATCTGCAGCTAGTCTGAATAAAAAGCTGAATGAACTGATGAAACTGAAGACAGTAAACACAATAAATAAATACATTTATGAATGATGCAGGTTTAATTGACATAATTTATTACAGTACAGAAATTATAAAGTATATATTCTACCTAATTCTGTGGAGAAAATTTGAATAATTGTTTGTAGTATATAAAAATATCATAAAATTGCCATTAGGAAAAAAATATAGATTACAAATGATTGATTATTGTCCAGCAGTGTATTTGATTTCTTACAGCAAATTCCAAGATAAGAAAATAATATATTTTACAATAAATGCTTGTTATAATATATATTCATTCAAATAATTCATTCAAATAATTCTGAGAATGCATTTAAAGAATGCCGAATCTAATCGTTAAATGAATCAAATTTAATTTTGAATCAAATCGAATTGAATTGTATTTAATTTGCAAAAAAGATTCTTGAATCGAATCGAAAACCTATGAATCATGAATCGAATCGATTTGCTGTCAGCCCAAAGATTCACAGCACTAGTTCTAACGTTACGGTGTTTTGAGCAAATTCTGTGATTGGCTATTACATACACATGCTCAACAAACATGTCTGTGATTGGTTACATTGGTCAATGCTTCAAGAACATGTTGTAAATAGAAATCTTTAATGCTATTCACAAAGTACTCACACAAATACAAACGGGAGCTTTTGAAAGCAGCGGGAACTAAATTAACCCAGGACTCTGTAATAGTGGTACTGCAGAAAAGCTGGTGTTGTTACATTCTTTAAAAATGTAAGTGGGCTGCACGATCAATCAAATGAGATTGTCGTGCACAGCTTGTCAGTAAAGCCAGTTCTGTGATTAGTAGTAAATCTCCATCAACTGCTTTCAGGTGGAGCAGCATTTACTACACAGAGCTGTAGTTCTCTGACAAGCTATGCAAAAAAAAAAAAAATAAAATTCTAAGACGATATAATCGTACCATTATGAAATCAAAGAAATTGTTTGCCACATTTAAAGGTGTTTGCATAGCTTCTCAGTGAACTATGGCTCTGTATAGTAAATGCTGCTCCATCTGAAAACGTGAAAATACCACATTTAATTACATGTTTTTACTCCAAACTCACTTCATAATGTAAGTTGAGTCTTTGAAATAAATCCTTTTGTGAGATGATGTGGCTTCTTACACAGAATATAATATAGTATTCTAAGTGGTGATAAAGGCTATGTCGATTAGCATTGCATTATAGATATACTTTATTATAATGAAAATTATAATTATAAGAACTCAGATAAACCACATATTGCCGTAGTCGTGTGTTTATTAGTCACGTTGACTCAATGAAAGCATTTAAATCTTCTGTTTATTCAGCAACTGCTATAGGGATTTCCTGGGTTTCAGAGTTTCAGTGCGAGAGAGCACCCTCTGGCCTACAGATAGAGATTTACTACTTATCACAGAACCGTGCTTCACTGAAAGATACGCATGACATTCACAGCTTCTGTCTAATCGCGATTCCGATTTTTAGTTTCGATTTATTGTGCAGCCCTACATGTGAGTGTCAACTTGGTAGTACTAGTACTTTTGACAACACTACATCAGAAGGTTAAAAAACAATGGTGTTTGCACTACAAATGAATGCAAACCAAACTAGAGAAATGCAAACAGACAGAATGTTTTAGTGTTTTCTTTGCATAAATATGTTTTCTCAAACATTAATTTCCTTGTAACGAGTTCCCAGAAGTTGGCTTAAAAAGCAGCCATAATTTCTTTATCTTGCTGTTCTTTTTATTTGTCTTGTTTTGCTCTGTCACTAGTTCATCCTGCTTAGGCGGTTAATGACAAGTACTTATTGCAGGGTGTCTTTTCACTGAAAGGATTTTAGACATGCAGCAATGCACTCTCTCTTTTTCACTTTTCCTCTGTGTGAAGTTAGAACTGTTTCCTGAGAGACTCGAATTGTTCCTCATAAAATCTAATGACTGCTCGTTAACTGCAGTCAACACATATTGATTTTACCCTTAACATCTGATTAAGGTTCCTAGTTATGTCAAAGAAATGACTAGCCAGTGTAATTTACTGTGAGCTGTGTTTTATGTCCCAGCGTTGTGCTAGGTGATCATCTCCAAGGGGCGAATAATATTTAATGGTGAAGTATGTCATTTGCTCCACCATTAGCAGCACCAAGCAGGTTTGCACAGAAGTTTTTCGTCTTCCTTTGCTTAGTCTCACCTCAAACTCAAGCCAATGTCCAATCTCATCAAACAGACTGCAGTTTCATTTCATGCCGCTAGCAGTGCAGAAATGGCACACTTCACCTTTAACGACCAAATAAATCAGTTTAAGAATCATGAATCAGGTTTACAGGACTTTTATGAGAGGGAGTAACCAGTGCATGTCAGGTGTGACATTGTTTTCAGAATCTATTTTTACGTTTGTGTTTTCTAAAATGCAATAGATGTTTGCGTGTCACCTCGGATTACACCATCCCGATCTCAAGCCGCAGTCGTTTTGCGGCTCCTCTACAGGTGTAATCATCTCCAGCGGACCTTGCGTGATGGGATGGGTGATTTTTAAGCATTCTCATTCCCCATAAAATGCAGTGGTGTGGAAAATGTACCACGCTTCTCATTTTCCGTTTGAGGGTAGAAAAGAGTGGCATTTTTTGTGTCTGCGTTTGTCAGTCTCAGCAGTTTCCATGTGGGGACTTTCTCAGGTCAGGTCGAAAAACAAATGAGCCTGGAATCTCAGACGCCAAGCACTGATTCTACACCACGGGTCAGGGATAATGAGCTGGAGCATGTAGCTGTGAAATACTGTCTCTGCGTGGAAGAGAAGCACTCCGTTCCCCCTCCCTTCCTCTACGCCTTGTCCTTGAGAACTGGAAATCTGTAACATGATATTTAGACTTGTGGTCTTACCAAACAACCTGTGGTGACCAGTAATCCCCCTCGACTGCAGTATTTCCATAGGCTGCTGAGAGAGAACCTGATACTGTCCAGTTCACCCAAAAATGAAAATCCTGTTCTTTTGAATTTGTATTCATTAAAGAATCCTGAAAGAAAATGTATCATGGTTTTCTTGGAAATATTAAGCAGCAAAACTTTTTTGGCCTGTCTAATTAATATTCATGAGCCTCTCTTCTGATTGGCCTGTTGTTTTCTGAGTGATGTAAGGCCGGGCCAACCACAGTTAACTAGGGTCAGCCGACGTCACAGCACTAGCTGGAGGCAGCAAAACAAAGGGGAAACTGGAGGCGGCCCATTCAAACCAGTGCAGATTCGGCGATGAAAGGAGCTTAAAATATCATCTTGTTGTGATGTTGGGTCCCAGAATCGATGTCATACAGCCTCAAATTAGAAATTTGATTGCATATCTGCTGCCACTGACAGACAAAAAAAACGATGACAGCTGTGGTTAAATGCAATAAAACGAGCGGACCATCGTCAAAAATGGTAGTGTTTGCAGAGCACACTTCTTATTAGAAAACTTTCAATAAAGTATTGTCTTTTGTTGTTATGGACGAGTCTTCAGATTTCTTGCCATATGTTTCTTGCATCTCACGACTATGGCATGTATGAAAAAATGTCTGTGCATGTGTGTAAAACAACAAACTGATGATTTATATACTGTATAATCATTTGTCATCATGTATACATTGTTGTGATTAATTGTGGCTGGAACAATAATGTAGCTGTAAAAATAGTTGCCTGTTAAATTGAAATATATACACATCTTCGTCATGACTAGATAGACAAGGTAGGGTGACCAAACGTGCCATTTTCCCAGGATCTACAGAGTACGGTCAAAGTGATGCAAATACGTGTACATACAAACCCGATTCCAAAAAATGGGGACACTGTACAAATTGTGTGTAAAAAAGGAATGGAATAATTTACAAATCTCATAAACTTATATTTTATTCACAATAGAATATAGATAACATATCAAATGTTGAAAGAGAGACATTTTGAAATGTCATGCCAAATATTGGCTCATTTTGGATTTCATGAGAGCTACACATTCCAAAAAAGTTGGGACAGGTAGCAATAAGAGGCCGCAAAAGTTAAATGTAAATATAAGGAACAGCTGGAGGAACATTTTGCAACTTATTACGTCAATTGGCAACATGATTGGGTATAAAAAGAGCCTCTCAGAGTGGCAGTGTCTCTCAGAAGTCAAGATGGGCAGAGGATCCCCCAATGCTGCGGCGAAAAATAGTGGAGCAATATCAGAAAGGAGTTTCTCAGAGAAAAATTGCAAAGAGTTTGAAGTTATCATCATCTACAGTGCATAATATCATCAAAAGATTCAGAGAATCTGGAACAATCTCTGTGCGTAAGGGTCAAGGCCGGAAAACCATACTGGATGCCTGTGATCTTCGGGCCCTTAGACGGCATTGCAACACATACAGGAATGCTACTGTAATGGAAATCACAACATGGGCTCAGGAATACTTCCAGAAAACATTGTCGGTGAACACAATCCACCATGCCATTAGCCGTTGCCGGCTAAAACTCTGTAGGTCAAAAAAGAAGCCATATTTAAACATGATCCAGAAGTGCAGGCGTTTTCTCTGGGCCAAGGCTCATGTAAAATGGACTGTGACAAAGTGGAAAACTGTTCTGTGGTCAGATGAATCAAAATTTGAAGTTCTTTTTGGAAAACTGGGACGCCATGTCATCCGGACTAAAGAGGACAAGGACAACCCAAGTTGTTATCAGCGCTCAGTTCAGAAGCCTGCATCTCTGATGGTATGGGGTTTCATGAGTGCGTGTGGCATGGACAGCTTACACATCTTGAAAGGCACCATCAATGCTGAAAGGTATATCCAAGTTCTAGAACAACATATGCTCCCATCTAGACGTCGTCTCTTTCAGAGCTCTTTCGATGGCTGTGTAGAAGAAGGATCCAGGTACTGAAATGGCCAGCCTGGAGGACAGATCTTTCACCCATAGAAAACATTTGGCGCATCATAAAGAGGAAGATGTGACAAAGAAGACCTAAGACAGTTGAGCAACTAGAAGCCTGTATTAAACAAAAATGGGACAACATTCCTATTCCTAAACTTGAGCAACTTTTCTCCTCAGTCCCCAGACGTTTGCAGACTGTTCTAAAAAGAAGAGGGGATGCCACACAGTGGTAAACATGGCCTTGTCCCAACTTTTTTGAGATGTGTTGATTCCATGGAATTTAAAATCAACTTATTTTCCCTTAAAATGATACATTTTCTCAGTTTAAACATTTGATATGTCATCTATGTTGTATTCTGAATAAAATATTGAAATTTGAAACTTCCACAACATTGCGCTCTGTTTTTATTCACAATTTGTACAATGTCCCAACTTTTTTGGAATCGGGTTTGTATTAGTGTTCGATTTGAAGCAGCACTGAGCATACCGATTGGTGTATGTCATCAAAGTACGGTACTTTGTCATACAACAATTGGTCTGCGTAGCACAAACAAAGCCAAAACGTGGATATTTTAGGCAATATAGAAATCCTGGCCAGGACGAGTCCTGGGAAAATGGCACGTTTGTTCACCCTAAGACACGGTGAGTTTGTCTCTACTATACACGTTAGATGTGATCCACCTCATAGTAACAATCCTGTCAGATCGTCCATCCTTTGAGTGAGAGTGTAATGTTACAGGTCTGCCAATCTGATTTTGTGGTTAAAGTTAACCTTTTCGACATGTTTCCGCGTTGTTGTTGCTCAGCAATGCCATGGACCAGATGTTGTCTGGGGGTTTGGCTAAAGGAGAGTGGGACGGTGGGCGGTTCTCGGGGTGGTGACTGAAGGCGGTGACTATGTAGTTCTGACATCAACTTTTTATGGAATTCAAAGCGGTTCATGAAAAATCAAAGCTACTTTATTCAAGCTGTGTGCAATTTACTGTGGACTGACTGTTTTGAAACCTATATGGTAGTTAAATAGCCCCTAGACTTCAGTTATCATGAAAAAAGCCAGGAAATTTCAGTTTTGACAATATGGGACCTTTAAATTGTAATACTATTTCAGAATATTGCTGTTTTACCAATATTTTTAATCAAATAAATGCAGCCTTGTGGTCAGGTGATCATGAGAGATGACTTTCAAAAACATAAAAACCTTTGGGCTGCATATAGCAGCAAAAAGATTTAATATGAATACGTTTAAAAATAAAAAACATATATACTTCATATAAATTTGGCTTGTTAGTTTGGTAACATTTGGTGATTTTGTACTTTCAGCTCTGTTTAATTTTACTATGTTTAAATCCATTCTGCAAATTTACCCCCAAAATCCATGCAGCCTGCGGATTCCATCTGGGTTGACTTACAGCTTCAGAAGACTTAATTCTGTCACATGATGACACAGTTTTCATTTTTGGTCAAACTGTTCCTTTAAATAATGCACAGGCTCTTTGTTTATAGCTTTAGGATGGATGTGACATGGGTTTGATACAGCTAAATGATCCCAATCTGTGCTCAGGAGTGTTCGGTACTTACATTAGGGAGCTCACGGTGAAGCTGTCTGGCAAACCTTCAACCCTCGGCACTCTAATGTTAATCTAGGCCACCAATCCACCCCTGTGGTGCTCCCATCCTCATTTATACAGCATTAATCTTTTACTGCTGCAGGATGTTAATGCATCGCTCAGAAGAGCAAGGAACAGTACAACAGTAGCCCTGGATAACAGAGGATTAGAGAGAGGGAGAGAGAGAGAGAGAGAGAGAGAGAGAGAGAGAGAGAGAGAGACTCTGTTAATCAGTATTGTCTTTGTGCTCCAGGCTACAGTTTGAATAAGGCCGCACTCCTCCATGGGGAGAAAGTTATTTATGAAGGACTGCCACCAAATTAAATTTCAAAAGGCAGGGAGAAGGCAATAGGAGAACTAAATGAAAGGATGAAATTGGAATTGTAATGGGTGAAAAAATAGGAGGAAGGAAAACATGCAGGACAGATAGGAAACAAATAAAGCTAGAGTGAAAGAAAGATGAGAAATAGAATATGATAGTATGTAAATTAGATGGTTCTTCATGGTACTTGTGTTTGCTGTGCGACTGAAGATGTCTCTTGGATACAGACGGCATGGTGGAGATTCTTTTGGACAGCGAATATCTGGCAGTGGGGCTGCATTTGTTGGACACCCTGGGTATCACTGGAAGGTGTCGAAAGGTGTTTTTTTGTCTCTTTTCACAACACAGGGTGTTTCTCAGATCCAGATGCTTTCACTAGGAAGCTGAAAATCTCCTGCAGTACTCACCGTATGGGTGTGATTGTGTGTGCTGAGATAAAGTGTGCATTATTGACACTAGCTATGTTTCCATCCACCTATTTTTATTTGAATTTTTGGGTATCACCTAAAAACCGCTGCGCTGGATGCGTGCATATTCTACAAAAGTCTATAAAAAAATCCTATGCGCTCTATTGAGGTGGCACATTTTTTTTTTTTATCCGATATGAGGACATGCATGTGAACTTTGATGCATTTACAATTATACAATAAGTTCCTCCATGTGCATCAAAGTCACATGCCTAAACAGACCATGTGATTGGATAACTGAACTAACCAGCGCAAATGCCATTTTACTAATTTAAAATTCCTGGGCCAAAGTCTGTCATCAAAATGATTTGGTATAATCACCTCCTATAACTGTCTCACACGATTACATTCCCAAACATTAGGAATCTGAATGCAAGATAACATGACAGCACATTTGAACGCAAGTCATTTATTATGTAGGAAACTTTCAGTTGTATTATAGGTACTTTGCTCCATTTCCTAGGAAGTAACGATTTTATTCTCTTCAGCACATGGGATGGAAACAGAGCTTTATTCACAAATTTTTATGCATATTTTAAAGTTTGAGTTATGCAATCAAAGTTAATTGGAAATCTATGAAATATGAAAGGAATAGTTCTCCAAAAACCCTTCCTCATCTTCCTTGTTATCGCTTGTGTTGACATGAAGGGTTTTATTACTTGGAGTGGAAAAAAGTGTTTCGCCACAATAACCTATGCATGTTTGAACACTGCACTGGGACATTTTCATTTTTTTTTATTGTTGTTCTATTATTCATGTTTTCTAAATCTAAAAAATATCAGTGTAATGCATAGCCTTTGACAGCATGCATTTAAAAAAAAAAAAAAAAAAAATTGAATCTAAATCGATTTTTTTTTTTAAACTAGGGTAAAAATACCAATGGGGTATAACTTAATTTGAGAGATATTTGCAGAAATATAAGTTTTTTTTTTTTTTTAATATAAGATATTTAGACATTTTTTTACTGGAAAACAAGACAGATACCAATGATTACTTTTTTGGGGCAGTGAAAGTGTAATTTGATGATCTGCTCGAGGATTCCAATGTATTGTGAAAATGAAGGTTATGAAAGTGTGAATTTTTTTTCATGCTTTTGTCTGTCTAATCAGATGAGGAAAGTGTCAGGATAAGATAACGCTTGTAGTGGTCAGGGAAGGGCCTTGAAAAGTCAAACATCTCTGTCTGTCTGTCTCCTATATGCTACTCTCAGCACATTACCGAATAACTTGTCTTTCTACAAAAGCCTGAAAATCCACTTAAGTTTCATTTACTGATATCCTGTTTCTTTGCCTCTGTGCTATTAAAGATTTATCCCCCTCCATAACCCGGCGAGATCCTCACTTTTCCCCATTATACCCTATAACGGTGTGTGTGATGTCGTTCCTCTTGTGGATGAGGGTCTAAAAGCTCTGTGAGAGAAGCTTTATGCTGTTATTTATTTTTTTATACAGCCATGCAAAGAGGAGAGGAGCTTCCTCTGTCCATTTCCAATGGCTCCTGCGGGTCTGGTTTGCTCTGCTGTGAAAACATGATTACAAGGCATTTTTCCTCTTTATAACATGGTCAATAAAATCCGAAATAATTATTATTAACAATTATACACTCGAATTGTTGGGCCCCATGCTGATGCAACACTTTTGAATGATAATGAATTATGGGTGATCCGAATACAGATGATATATGCATTTTCTCATAGTCCACTTATAATGTCAAGCTTTCTTGCACCAAAAGTTTGAATTTTAGATTTGCTTGTCCATCATCCACCAGTGCTCTGACCCCGTATATCAAACAGGCTATTTTTGCTATCACACCTTAGGATTTCTGATTTATGACTAACAGCTATGCAGTTGGTAAATACTGAATATGTGCTGATGTGAATCATGGGCAGTCATGCAATAAATGGATAGTTCACCCAGAAATGAAAAATCTGTAATTTGCTCACTTTCAAGTTGTTCCAAACCTTTATGAGCATCTTCTGTTTAACACACCAAGAGGTCTAAAGAATGTTGGTAACCAAACACCACAATATAACCATTTACTCCCAAAACAATTTAATTCAATTCCCACACTATTTAACTCATCAGCTACCAGCAACTGTTTGGTTACCAACATTCTTTAAAATGCCTTCCTTTATATTTTACAAAAGAAAGAAACTTATACAGGTTTGGAACAACTTGAGGGTGAGGACATGATGACAGATTTTTAATTTTTGGGTGAATTATCCATTCAATGAGCTTGTGGTTGTGATAATATTAATAATAATAATAATAAAAAAAAGATTTCTGGATGAGTCAGTCTTGCAGTATAGTTTTCATAAAAGCTATCGGTGGATCAGTGTATGTGTGTATATAGTATATGTATTACAAAGCTCATTACTTTTTTTGTAGCTGCACATTTTGTCTCACATTGCTTCCTTTTGTGACGATTTAGAAAATTAATAGTACTTTTGAAGTTGTAGTGCATTAATGAACTCGAGCTGCGTTGAAGAGCTTTGGTAACGCCCCCTGCGTGACCACGCTCTGAATCACATGTGTAATCAGTCCAGTGGAAAGGCGAGACGTCATAGGTGGGTGACATCATCGACCAGGAAGCATAAAAGCATGTGCGGTGGAGCCGGCATCAGCTTTTCTGTCATTCAACAAGCACTCTGTGTGTGTCAATCTGATATCTGTTTGTGAGTCTTATGTAATGTTTTTTGACACAAAATCACAAGACAAGACAAATATCGCATTTGTAACATTCGTTACTGCCTTGCTTTGCTCTCAGATGGCTCTCTTTGAGGAGGGAGCCTTCACTAGCGTTTCTCGCGGTGCCGGCCCCGCTTTCGCCGAGGCAGAGTGGCGGCTGTGCTCATTGGTTTCACATATGGATCCAGTGGAGGGAATGTAGACGGGTGAGTCCCTATCTGCTCCCCGGGGGAAAGGGCATGACGCTCTGCCTGTCTTTCTCAGAGGAGATTGAAATGGAGGGCGTCAATGAGCTTGCCAATTGCACAAGCATCAGTTGCACTAGCATCAGTTACAAACATCAGTTTATGCCTGATGTTACAATGAGCAGCATTAATGGGGAGCGGAGCACGCGCAGTCTGCTCTCGGGGGGCGACTGAGACCGCGAGGGGTTCGCACATGATCTAGTGGATGGGTTGGAGACCGCTCTTCCTATCTCCATCCGTGTTCCCCAGATCTAGAGCTTGTTCTCAAGGCTTGGAAGCCCGCGCTGCTGTTCTTCCCCCTCTGAGTGACAGCTTGCTGTTGCGGCCATCTTTCTCTGAGGTGATTGATGTTGTTTGTGTGACTAACCGGCTTGCGAGTTGCCGAGGCAACGCCTGCATTACATCATTTTGGTTTTGATGAGGATCTTACTACACCAGACCGTATTTACTCGTCTGGTTGGTTGACTGCATTTAAATTCTGAGGAATAAAATGAAGTATTTATCTGACTATGAGCAGTTAGATATACAGGGGCTCTTGGGATAAAATTTCTCGGGTGAGAGCACGTTTACTTCCCTTCCTCTGAGGAGATCAAGGCGTTCAGCAGGCGCTGCTAGGTGGGAGCAGTTCCAACCTACTGTGTTCAAGCCCCTCATTCTGTGGGTGTCACTTCTCGTACTCTGCAGTGTCTAGAGTCAGAGTGGCGATCCCAGGCCGAAGGCAGTTCTGTGGACCGTCATTCTCGCTGGATAGTCTTCGTCGTAAACGTCCTGACTTCTGAGGCCTAGGACTTTCTGAGGGCCAACACCCTCTGAGAAAGAGCAGTGTACACTGCATTACACAGTGCCCGTCTCTCCCTGTGTTCCAGGGCACAGCAGTCTCCAGTGAGTGCTTCTCTCAGTTACCGCCCGGGAACGTAGCGGTGCTAAGAGGCTTGTGACCTCCAAAGAGGCCTCTAAAGCAGCTAGTACAGCCATCCCCTGCCGGTGCGCCACTTCAGGGCACAGAGCTAGCTGCTCTGGTTACACTAGAAGTCAGTCTTGAGAGACTGATTCCCTTAGTAGACTATTTGGCAGCATGGAAACTACTGCCAAACATGTCTCAGTGGGTGCTGCACACTGTAGTGAGAGGCCACAGAATCCAGCTCGGTTCACCTCCGCCTCAATTCAGCGGGGCCTTTCCTAACCTGGTGGGCCTCGAGCAGGCTCTGGTAATGGAACAGAAGTAGACACTCTCTGAGGATGGAGGCCATCAAGGTGGTCCCTCCTCGCATAGCAGAGTCCGGTTCCTACAGCCGATACTTCCCTGTTCCGAGGAAGGATGAAGGGTTGCGTCCTATTTTAGATCTGCGTCCTCTGAACCGCTCAGTCAGGGGACTGAAGTTCAGCATGCTCGCACTCTTTAGGTTGTGTCTCAGACCAAGTTCGAGGACTGGTGTGTCACGATCAATCTAAAAGATGCACATATCTCCATCCTTCCTTATCACAGGAAGTTCCTGAGGTTTTCTCGCTCACATGAAAGATCTGGGTTTAAGACTTAATGCCAAAAAAAGTGTCCTTTCTCCAGTACAGAGAACCACTTATCTGGGCATGGTGTGGGATTCGACCACGATGCAGGCATGTATTCTCCTGCTCGGATTTAGTCGATCCTCACCGCAGTCACCAACACTTTCTCTCAGACCTAAGAGGTCACCATGTGTTGGTGTGCACCGACAACACATCAGTGGTCTCTTACATCAACCACCAAGGAGGTCTGCGCTCACGCCCTTGTACAAGCTGGCGCTCCAGATCCTTGTGTGGTCCTCAGGTGGACCTGTTTGCGACTCAAGAGACATCGCACTGTGATTCGCACTGTGGTCATGCAGAGGGTGTTCCAAAAGCGTTTCAGCACAGCATCTCGTTCCCTCAAGGAATCATGTTTCATACGTAACCTGAGACGTTTTTCATATACTGTAAAAGTGTAGCTTTTCCAGGTATCACATTTTTTCAGTGAGTGGATTTGTTTTGTTACAAAACTCAATCTCAGTCTCTTTTTGTCATGTTTGGATGTTTTTTTACATTTTTTTTTAAATGAAAAACTTGTTCATATTGTTTTTAATTTGGTTATACATATTAAGGTTTTTCTAGGAACAAATGCCTAGCTCATTCTGTTTATTCATCCTGAAATAGGCTTTATAGTTGAAAGTCTGGCTATGTGAGATTTATTTATATAATTCTTATCTGTTTATTAAATTGATAGTGTCTTTTTTTCCATCCATTATTATATTAAACCTGAAATTAAAGCTTTCTGTTCATTTATGTATATATTTATGGTGGAAGCTTTCCCTTCCACCATAAATATTGTTTTAAAACAGTTTTACAGAGGATTGTTCCTTACAAACCCCCAGAGCAAGCTGAAGGTGACAGTGGTGAGTAGAAAGATCACAAATAAAAGTATGTGAATACATGAAAATAAGTTGCAAGTGAGCTTACATAAATAGTTTTTTTCCCCCTCACAAATACTATGCACTATTTCTATTTCTAACTATCAAGACCCAACTCTCAATAGAATTAAGTATTAAGCTTTACAGTTATTCTCTAGGATGCAGAAGGAAACAGTGAAGCAGTTTCTTCTACACTTTTTCCCTCTCTGAAAAAGGATTTTGAAAGCCACTGGACTATGATATAAATTTAGGGTCAATACCGAGGTACCAGAAGCTTGTATCATACTGAATTTTGGTATCGATCTAACCACACTTCTGTATTCTGCTGTTCGCTTTTGTCTGTAATACCACATACAACTTGGCAGTGAAAGCTCGCCAGTCTTTTTCGCAGTGGGAGAGACCGAGGGAAAGGTCTCTTATATCACTTGACATAACCTGCAGACAGATGATCACTTTGTCTTAAAGGTCACAGAACATACTAAACGGCAGCAAGCAGTATTATTGGAGCAGCAGATCATATTGTATTCGCATTCGCCCACTGGGTCTTCAGCTGTATTTTATGGCATGTATTGCTGTCTTCCATTTAGTGAGACTGTTTCTATCTACCTCCCTGCCTGGCTCTCCAGGTTCATTTTCTCTCGCTCTCTTTCTCTCTTTTTAATGAAACTCTTCTTGTTCCTCATGCTATTTACTATTGTTCTCCATTCAAGCTGTTTGAGTCCTGAACTGCTGTTGGACTTTGTGCTCGTTAAGGTTGGCATAGGCACCAGGTCTTTTGGCTCGTTACATCTCTGACCCTTGAGCAGGTTTGAGCGGTGTAGCTCATTAAAGACAGCGGTTTGCGCTCATGCACCCCCTCCTCTCCTCGACGGTTAGCTTTTCTCACCTGGAAACTTTTCACGGCGGGCAGTCTGTTCTTTGCTCACTCTTTCACTCCTGCTTTTGTCTGAAAGCCAATTAGCTGAGATGTCTTGGTGGTGCTGAAGCCAGCGAGGGTTTTCGGATGGGTTGCTGAGTTAAGGTGAATTAAAACCACCTGCATGAAACCCCAGACCTGCAATTATACTCAGTGTATGTGTTTTAATAAAAAATGGCAGTTGATCACCATTATGGGTTTTTCAGTATGCGGTTCATTGTTGAATTGCTGTATATAGGTGCATTTCAAAAAAATGAGAATATTGTGAAAAAGTTCTTTTTTTTTTTTTACTTATTTTAAAAAGTGAAACTTTCATATATTCTAGATTCATTACATGTAAATTAAAGCATTTAAAAAGTTAATTTTTTTTATTTTGATGATTAGAGCTTACAGCTCATGAAAGTCAAAAATCCAGTATCTCAAAATATTAGAATATTTCCTATGATCAATCAAAAAAGGATTTGCAAAACAGAAAATCTCAAGTTCTTTAAATTATGTTCATTTATGCACTCAATACTCTGTTGCGACTCCTTAAACACAAACTCCAGCATCAGTGAGGTGTGGCATGAAGCGATCACCCTGTGGCACTGCTGAGGCACTATTGAGCCTCCAGCTCATCTGTATTGTTGGATCGACTGTTTCTCATCTTTCTTTTGAAAATATCCCATAGATTCCATATGGGGTTCAGGTCAGGCATGTTGGCTGGCCAATCAAGTACAGTAATGACATGGTCAGCAAGCCACTTGGAAGTGGTTTTGGCACTGTGAGCAGGTTCTAAGTCCTGCTGGAAAAGGAAATCGGCATCTCCATAAAGCTTGTCAGCAGATGGAACCGTAAAGTGCACCAAAATCTCCTGGTAGACGGCTGCATTGACTTTGGACTTGATAAAACACAATGGACCAACACCGGCAGAAGTCACAGCACCCCAGATCATCACTGACTTCAGAAACTTCACACTGGACTTCAATCAGCTTGGATTCTGTACCTGACTCCAGACCTTGATTTCCAAATGAAATGCAAAATTTACTTTTATCTGAAAAGAGGACTTTGGACCACTGAGCAACAGTCCAGTTCTTTTTCTCCTAAGCCCAGGTAAGATGCTTTTTTGAGATGCACCTGCACCACACACACACACATATTTATTTGTGTGTGTATTTGTGTGTTTTATATATAAATATATTTTATTATTTTTTTGGATACTGTTGTTAACGGTTACATTATTATTTTATACTATTTATTAATATAATTGAATTAGTTTTTATTTTGTTTTTATTTAGTTGTTTTGTAATGTCATGTAATTCCTTTGAATATTTAATATTGCATTTTAGCTTTATTGTATTATTTCAGAATTAGTTTTTGTAATTTTAGTACTTCAACTTTTGTCAAGTAGTTGCCAAGTTGCCAAGTAGTTGCCAAACATATATATATTTTTAAGTTTTTAATGTTATTCTTTTTCTTTTTTAATATTCCTTCTTTTTTAAATTCAGTTTAGTAACTTTAGTTTTAGTTTTAGTAATTTTAGTACTATAGCCTAAACTTATTATTATTATAATTTTTTTTTTGGTTGCCCAAGATATATTTTTTTAAGTTTTTAATGTTATTCTTTTTCTTTTTTAATATTCCTCCTTTTTAAATTTTTAAAATTTATTTTTGGTTGCCCAAGAAATTCTATATATACAAATATTTATTTATTTATTTTTAATACTATGTAGAACTTTGGAGTGAAAGCTCATTAGTCTTTTGCAGAGAGAGAAAAGTCTCTTATATTAGTTGACATAACTAGCAGTCAGATGATCATTTTGTCTTATAGGTATTGGCTTAAAAGTATAAGATTATTATTATTATTATTATTATTATTATTTGTACACTTAAAAATATAAGTACAATTAAATATATATTTTTATCAACAATCTTAACCTTTCATGAAGATATCCTTTCTGATATGATCATTTGTTTATTGATGAGTTGTGTCCAGATCTAGCTTTCCAAGAACTGACAATTTCCATTGGTTAGGCATAAAGTGTCGCATCTCTCTCTCTGGAGACATGATTGTGATTATCCTGCAGACGCTGCATTACATGCATATAGCCCAAAGCTCCTGTGAGAGCGATATAAGTGAGAGGTTGCTGAGATAGGGGAGATAGACTCCTGGTGATAGATCTGTGGTTTAGAAGTGTTGAGACACTGGTTCTAATTGCAGTGGAAGTGTGATTTCACTTTGCTGAGGTAGTGGAGTGAACAGAAGGTATTTGAACAGTAGAAAAAAAGATGTTACATTAGTGTAATAACACACACAAAAATGCATACAAGTTTAGTGCACATTCTCCCTCTGCTTTGAGTCTCGTTTGACCAGGCAAGTTTTAATTTTTCTAGCAAATTCTTTCTTTCTTTACACACACACACACACACATATATATATATATATATATATATATATATATATATATATAAAACAAACAGTTGTTTTTTTGAGAAATTCAGCATTACATCACTCGCTGTCCAATGGATCTTCTGCAGTGAATGGGTGCCGTTAGAATGAGAGTCCAAACAGCTGATAAAAACATCACAATAATCCACAAGTAAGATCAAAGTCAAAAGCTGCGTGTTTGTTAAATTAAAACTCACCTGCCTGTAGCTTTCTAGTAACCCTTCAGACCTTGATTAGCTTGTTCAGGTGTGTTTGATTAGGGTTGAAGCAAAACACTGCAGGGCTGCGGCTCTCCAGGACCGACGTTTGCCACCCCTGATATAGTGCATAATCCATAACACTTCCTCCAGTGAAAAAGACCATCCTCTGTTGTCTTCTCACCTCAAAATCCAACAATATATGTTTGACTGTTTTCACTTGTAAACAGTCCTTGATCTGTGCGTGTATCTTTTAGATGAGACTACTTTCACTGGAGAAAGCAATATTATATAATAAATATAATATAATAAAATATAATCAACCCTCTATGCACACCTTGGCAATAAAATCACCATTGGCTAGTAAATACTTTAGTTTACTCACCAGACTGATATTTTGTTTCACACACACAAACACACACACACACACATACATATATATATATATATATATATATATATATATATATATATATATATATATATATATGATTACACCAAATCAGCTTATACTGTATTTGTAAAATGGCACAGCTTCTTGAGCACTATTTAATGATAGCACTATAGTAATTAGAACTAAAACGTGGTGACCATTTATGAATGCATATTTGTTCTTTTAAGTGAACTTCGGACTAGTATGATGCTTAAGATATTGTTGTTCATTCAGGGTTTCTGTAAAAAAATAGATAATAGTAATAGATAATAGTAATTATTATTAAAATATATTACAACTACTAATTCTACTACTATACTAACAATAAACAACTCACTAAGGATTAATGAGCTGCTGGGTTCATGAATACTAATTGCGTTGTCAGCGTTTGCTCACACTGATTTGCTGAAATCAAAACAGGCATGGTAATAGATGAGCACTAGCCCGGCATCAGTGTTGCCAAGTCCGCGATTTTCCCATGTAAGTGGGCTACTTTAACACTGTTGCCGCGGGTTGTTTTTCATGTCCACGGGTTTAAGCGACCCCAATAACATGATATTTAGCCCCTAAAAAGTTAAATATTACCAGGGGAACCCCTTCGAATCGCGATTAGTTACTAGTTATGAGTAGCAATTGGGAAGGTTTTGTTGCGAAAACCTGGCAACCCTGATCAGCATATCTTCTGCTTGTTCTTTAAAACTGAATAATTCTAAACGAACTCCGTTATTTTGACAGGAAAATACAACAAAGAATATGGTTTACATGTAGGGTGTCGAGTCAGCGTGGCAAGTAAGACTCTCGCTTTCTCTCTTTGCATGTGTGATAAACACAGCACTATCAGCAAAGAGACGGTGAGTCATGTGCCTTTACACTAGAGTTTAGCATCCATTGAGATGAACTGAAACAACAGCACAGATCGCTTGACGGAGAGCGCTCAGTGTTCAGCGAGTGAAAATATAGGTGCTGATCATATAATTAGAATATCATCAAAAAGTTGATTTATTTCACTAATTCCATTCAAAAAGTGAAACTTGTATATTATTTTCATTCATTACACACAGACTGATATATTTCAAATGTTTATTTCTTTTAATTTTGATGATTATATCTGACAACTAAGGAAAATCACAAATTCAGTATCTCAGAAAAGTAGAATATTGTGAAAAGGTTCAATATTGAAGACACCTGGTGCCACACTTTAATCAGCTAATTAACTCAAAACACCTGCAAAGGCCTTTAAATGGTCTTTCAGTCTAGTCCTGTAGGCTACACAATCATGGGGAAGACTGCTGACTTGACAGTTGTCCAAAAGATGACCATTGACACCATGCACAAGGAGGGCAAGACACAAAAGGTCATTACAAAAGAGGCTGGCTGTTCACAGAGCTCTGTGTCCAAGCACATTAATAGAGAGGCGAAGGGAAGGCAAGGCAAGTTTATTTATATAGCACATTTCGTACACAATGGTAATAATGATCTGAGTGGTCTGTTAGGTTTATATTCAGTGAGCATATCTGCAATATATTTTGGTCCTGGGTCATTGATTGATTTATAAACAAATAAAAGTCATTTAAAATCAATCCTAAATATAACTGGAAGCCAGTGTAAAGACCTGAGGACTGGTGTGATATGCTCAGATTTTCTGGTCCTAGTCAGAATCCTGGCAGCAGCGTTCTGGATGAGCTGCAGCTGTCTAATGGTCTTTTTGGGAAGGCTGGTGAGGAGACAATTACAATAGTCCACCCTGCTGGTGATAAAGGCATGAACAAGTTTCTCCAAGTCTTGACTGGATACAAAACATCTAATTCTTGCAATGTTTTTTAGATGATAGTATGCTGATTTAGTTACTGCTTTGACATGACTGCTGAAACTAAGGTCTGTCTCCAGAATCACACCAAGATTCCTGACTTGGTTTTTAGTTGTTTGACCCTTGAGTCAAGGTATGCATTCACCTTGAGAACTTCTTTGTTTCAAATGCAATGACTTCAGTCTTTTCCTTGTTTAACTGAAGAAAGTTCTGGCACATCCAACTATTAATTTCATCAATACATTGACAGAGGGTGTCAATGGGTCTGTAGTCATTTGGAGATAAGGCTAGGTGAATCTGAGTATGATCAGCATAGCTGTGATAGGCAATTTGGTTCTTTCTCCGCATGTCATGGACATCCACTTATGCCGCGTTTCCACCGAAATTACCTGGAACAATTGTACCAGGAACTTTTTTCCCCAGGAACTATTTTCCCCCCAGACCTGTTGCTTTCTGTGTTTCCACTGCAGTCTAAAGTACTGGGAAGATTAGGCAAATAGTCTGGTGACGTAGGTCTGCGCGTGTTTCTCAATACAAAGTACGCTGATTTTGTACTTGCATCCTCGGTAGTTCGGACTTTGCGCATTCGACTCGGGAGTGTGATGTCCGCGATGACGCAAATCCGGTAATTCTGCAAACAGCAGCGTACTTGATAACATCAGTCAGCTCACCATTGCTACTGCAATTTACCTCACTGTATATTTACAATAAAACGAAATAGAATATCAAATACCACTGCCTCCTTTCATTTTCATTTAAACATAATAATAGCTGCAGAAATGTACTTAGTTCAGGGAAATGTGTATACAGCCATTACAATGAAACAAAATATTATATCAATTGCCTCTTTTTTTTCCATTTTAACATATAGATAAATTGAATACAGACCAAAGATTACCTGTTAGATTTACCCAAAACGATGTTTTATGTTAAACCACTAAAGAGACATCAGAGCCAGCGGCAGATGTCAGAAGGACTAGCCGAGTTGAGACTGCTCTCGGCGGGTACATGAGCACTGAGCTCCCGCTGAAATCACAATGCTGCGTGAACTCAACCAATCAGGGCCCGGTTGCCCGATAACGTTCACTCTTAGCGTGCTAAGAAGACTCGAAAGATATATCTTACCAAAGTTGTTTATGTTCCTAAGTGTGTCCCCCGAAGTGTCCCTTAGGAAGCTTCTTAAGACGCTGCCTCTTACGTTTGACGTTACAAAGGCACTGTCCCAACTGAAGGTGCTAAATTAGTTGGCATCGTTTGCTCAGGAATCGATTTTCCACTTCACGCAAAGGTGCATTACGGCGTTAAGAAAGACAACACGTTCTATGCAAATGAAACATTCCTCAAATTATTCCAGTAACAATTATTTTAACATAGTTTAAGCTATCCGTAAAATATAGACTATTAATTAAATTATCAATTCGTCAGTAATATGTTCACACGATATGTTGTGACGGGTAGACAAACCGGGTATCCCTCGCTAATCATCCACCCTCCTTATCCGGTTGTGCCACTTGTGCTGCTTCTTGACATGGGTTTAACGACTTCTGAAAATTATGTAATACACATTTATATTAATGGTAAGGTACTTTACAATCAGAATTCCCCGGATGTAATCCCCGGCATGGCGCAGAAGGGCGTTGGTGACAGTGTGGACGCACCTCCACACCGAGGTCTTGCTTAGGCCGTAGCCCTCTCCCACGACCTCGATGAAGCTCCCTGTAGCAAAAAAACCTTAGCGCTGCAGCAGCTGGACTTCAGGGCTTAAAGCAAAATTCCGCCGCGTTAGCCTTGCAAGCACAGGTCTGAGAAGGTCCAGCAGCTCCATAATGAGTTGTCTTGGGAGGCGATTTTTATTAATATAGCACGTCAGGCAAAATGTCAAAAGGGCTTAAGTTTTGCTGAATAAAAAAATTGACATGGACTAAACGGCTCCGCGGCCGGCAGCGTCTTTGATTCAATACAAGGACACGTTGGATCGCTGCCATAGTTGGTCGCTTACTGGACACCACCATGCTAACCCATTTATAGATCTTAGCCATTTAGAGCCAAAGTGTTTGCCAGATTTTAATTATCAAAAATGATTGCCAATTTAAACGCTTTAATGACATTACGAAATAGCCTAGGCTAATTACCACCATATTAGTTCTGATACCAAATAAAGTCAACTTCATAAATAGGCATGTATCCATTGCGAACATATTGTATTATTAGTCTTAAAATGTCCATAACATAAAATCATTGTTGACCCACAACATTGTCAACATACCATAGTTTGACTTGTACTGCGCTGCGCTGATTTCTAAAGACTGCAGCACAGTGGCGGCGACTAGCGTCTTGAGCTCAAACAACGCTAAGAGAGAGCTTACGAATGGTCCAGACCAACCTTACGAAAGTGTGACTTACAAAAGATATACTTAGCGTACGAACGTGTCGGGAATCGTGCCATAACTTTAAGAGAGAGGTTAAGGAATAGGTTAAGAACTACTTAGCGATAAGAACGTTTTGGGGAACCGGGCCCAGCATGTTTAGCGCCCAAGTCCCACCCCCAAAAGTTCCGGAACTTTGAAAAAGTACTACCTCACCAGCAGGGACTTTCTGAGGGGCATTTTTTACCCGGAACTTTATTTAGTTCCTGGTTCCTGCGGTGGAAACATACCGAGGACCAGCCTAAAGTCCCTACCTGTAGTTCCTGGGTAAAGTTCCTGCGGTGGAAATGCGTCTTTAGACATATGCTCTCCTAGACTCACATAATAGCCTCTCCCTTCTGAGTATGATCTGAACCATTTGAGTACCATCCCAGAAAGCCCGACCCAGTTTTCCAGTCTCTCTAGTAGTACAGTATGTTATGATTGACAGTGTCAAACACAGCACTGAGATCTAGCAATACCAGCACTGATATTTTGCCGGAGTCAGAATTTAAGTGAATATCATTTATTATCTTAATGAGTGCTGTCTCTGTGCTGTGATGCAGTCGGAAACCAGATTGAAAATTGTCTAGGTATCCATTTGAGTTTAAGTATTTGTTCAGCTGATTAAAAACTACACTCTAAAAAATGCTGGGTTGTTTCAAACTAATTTTGGGTCAAATATGGACAAACCCAGCTGTTGGGTTAAATTTTTACATTACATTTTTAACCCAAAAGTTGGGTTAGTCCATATTTGACCCAAAGTTGTGTTGAAACAACCCAGCTTTTTTTAGAGTGTACCTTTCTATAATTTTGCCTATAAAAGGAAGATTAGGTATTGGTCTATAATTGCTCAAAATGGTGTTATCAAGATTGCGGTTTTTCAGGAGGGGCTTAACAGCTGCAGTTTTCAGGGAGTTTGGAAATGTCCCAGAAAGAAGTGAGGCGTTCACCACTTCTAAGAAATCTGCTTCTAAACAGTTAAGCACACTTTTGAAAATAGATGTGGGAAGTGTGTCAAGATAGCAGGTTGACAATTTTAGGTGCCACACTATTTCTTCCTAAATTTAGCTATCAATTCCTTCAAAAATAGACATAGTATATTTTTGATATTGCGGCCAAATCTGACCTCTGCATTGCTTGAGGATGTGCTAATCACCTTCCTGATATTAATGATCTTAGAAAAGAAGGAAGCAAACTCATTGCATTTGCTGTCTGAGAGCATTTCACTGGGAATCTGACTTGGGGGGGGGTTTGTCAGTCTCTCAACAGTGGCAAAAAGAGTAGGAGTGTTGTTTAAGTTACAGTTTATAAGGTTTGAGAAGAAATTCTGTATAGCTGTGGCTAGTTTCACATTAAAAGCATGAAGGCTGTCTTTATAGATGCTATAGTGAATTTCAAGTTTCGTCTTCCGCCACATCCGCTCGGCTTATCTGCATTGTCTTTTCATAGTCTGAACTGCTGTTGATCTTCTCCAAACTGATTTCTGTCTGTTTGTTTTCTTACTGACTATTATTGGAGCAATACCATCAATAACATTCTTAACTTTTGAGTTAAAGGAATCAAGGAGAAAATCAACAGAGTCTGGAGGAAGAGAGGCACACAATCCACGTTGCTTGAGGTCCAGTGTAAAGTTTCCACAGTCATTAATGGTTTGGGGTGCCATATCATCTGCTGGTGTTGCACCACTGTGTTTTCTGAGGTCCAAGGTCAACGCAGCTGTATACCAGGAAGTTTTAGAGCACTTCATGCTTCCTGCTGCTGACCAACTTTATGGAGATGCAGATTTCATTTTCAGACAGGACTTGGCACCTGCACACAGTGCCAAAGCTACCAGTACCTGGTTGAAGCATCATGGTATCCCTGTTCTTAATTGGCCAACAAACTCGCCTGACCTTAAGCCCATAGAAAATCTATGGGGTATTGTGAAGAGGAAGATGAAATATGCCAACCCAAGAATGCAGAAGAGCTGAAGGCCACTATCAGAGCAAGCTGGGCTCTCATAACACCTGAGCAGTGCCACAGACTGATCGACTCCATGCCACGCTGCAGTAATTCAGGCAAAAGGAGCCCCATCTAAGTATTGAGTGCTGTACATGCTCATAGTTTTCATGTTCATACTTTTCAGTTGGCCAAGATTTCTAAAAATCCTTTCTTTGTATTGGTCTTGAGTAATATTCTAATTTTCTGATATACTGAATTTGGGATTTTCCTTAGTTGTCAGTTATAATCATCAAAATTAAATTTGTAATTAGCCTCTAACACACACAATGGCGAGTAAAATCTTAACTTAGTTAGTGATTCCTTCGTAAGTATCTTCGAATCTGATTAGCAACAGAGGCTTTTCGGTTGCAATGATGGACACTCTTTTAACTAAAATCAGAGCAAATGTATAAATATTTAATATATATTTTGAGTATGGCCAAAAATCTGGAAAGTGCCAGCCCTATGCACTGTCACTACTGCGATGGGTAACATTGAATGTTGGGTGTGTGTATATTCACTTGTTTAGTTTGCAAGACGGTAGTTATATCAAATGTTTTCTGTGTTAGATGCTGTTGGAAACAGGAGATGGCTGCGATAGGAGATGGAGAAAGTTTATGTGTGTGTGTTGTCTTTGTTCTCCCCTCAGTAGAATCAGATAAGGGTTTCAGAGAGGAGATACGAAAGCCATTCGAGCTCATTTTACACATCCAGACACATGAGCCCAATCCACAGCGAGACACAAACACTCAGGAAGATTGAGTGTCCGGCCTCAGCCGAAGAACAGATCAAAGAATCAGTCCCGCATCTCAGACAGAGAGTAGGAAACAAGGGCCAGACGGATGAGCGTGAACTGTGTTTTGTGGCTGTGAGAGATTGAGGGTAAAAGAAGGATGAGAAACGGGAAAAAATAAAGAATCAACTCCACGGGTGAACTCATTATGAGAAATCAACAAGGCACAAAAATGCTTTTGTATCAAACTCTGATGCCTATGAAAAGGACAACAACCCACTGGGATAATGCTGTAATGAGAGGTGTGTGTGAGTGAGAGAGTGTTTATCTGGCACCCTAATAGTCTGTTCTTTGAAAAATAACCTTTTAAAACACAATGTAGACTGATCCGATAAAGAATGGATGGAGCTTTTTATATTTTTAGCTGTTATATTTTTAACATATTATTAGTCATTGTTTTCAATGCACAGTGTAGATGAAAAGCTCTTTTGAGATGGGGTATACAGCAGATTTGTAAAGAAAATTCAGGGCAAAATGATATGTCTTAATTGATTATTTATTCAGACATGTATCCATGCATAAAGGTAAAAAATGTGTCACGGTTTCCAGCACAACTGTTTTCAAGATTGATAATAATACTTAATGTTTCTTGAACAGCAAATTAGCATATTAGAATGATTTATAAAGGATCATATGAAAATTCTCCACCGAACTCCCAACATCCTCAGGAAAGCATTTTCAGGCTGTTGACTTTCGTAAGATTTCCCACAGTAGGGGAGTGCAGGCACCTCCAGAACGCACACAGCTGCAGCTCTAGCAGGACTTCTATTTCCTCGTGTGTAGCAAGAAGATGTTCAACCGGAATCCCAGCGGCGTCCATCAAATAAACCTCACTGTCATTCGGCAAATATTACCCAAGCTGTTTATCCAGGCTTTCCCCGCCTAGAATAAACAAGCACTGATTAATTAATGACAAACACACAGAGATGAGATGCAAACAAGCACACACATGCATATCCACAGAATTAACAGACGTGCACTCGCTCACAAGGGCGGCTTTGCTCTTGTGTAGTTTAGAACGGCGCACTGCACTCCTGTCTTGGTCTAATTTAAATTGATGTACTTCGAAACAGCTGAGTACAGCTCTGTCAGACAAACACAAATAACAAACACCCATCTCCACAGACGGCTGAATTATCATATTTATGGTGTCTTATGACCCCGTGAGCTCTGTAATAAAGTGCTTTGATTTTGATCGGATGGGTGTTTGATACACAGATGATGTCTAAGTGTGTGCAGAGATTTGAGATGAAAGGAAACACAGGGGGGTTGTGAATTTGCATGTATGTATGTGTCTTGAAACTCTTGAAAATAAAGGTTCCAAAAGAGGGTTTTCACAACAACAACAAATATTTTCTCCCCCAAAAACACCCTCACAGAAAACATTTTAAAAAAAAAACATTTTTTGTTTTCATCATTTTTGCTTGCGAGCAACATTTAAAACATTTTTTTTTTTTCACTATAAATTACCTTTTGTGGAATGGAAAGATTCCACATGGTTAAAAAATAAAGGTTCTTTACTGGTATTGATTATAGTTTCATGAAGAACTTTAAAGAAAAATGTTCTTTATAGTGGAAAAAGTTTCTTTAAATTATTAAAATGTTCTTCAAACCAAGAAAAATAGTTATTTTAGAAACTGTTCAATTGAAGGTTCTTTGGGGAACCAAATATTGTTCTTCTATGGCATCACTGCATAAACACCCTTTTGGAATGTTTATTTTCAAGAGCGTTTGGGAAACCCCAAATGGTTCTTCCATGGCATTGGTTCCCAATCCTGGTCTGGAGAACCCCCAACACTGCACATTTTAGATATCTCCCTATGCAAACACACCTGATTCAGCTCATTAGTGAAGACTCCAAGACAGTGTTGCCAATTTAGCTACAACCTTCATCTTGCCCACTAATGTATATTCATCTTTATATATATCAGTGAATTTGCCATTATGATGTCATCTAGTGACATTAAGCTATCAGTTTTAGCTAATTTCAATTGAAAGCAGTTGGCAACACTGATCCAAGACCTCAAATGTGTGTGGCAGATAAGAGAGACACCAAAAGCATGTAGTGTTGGGGGTTCTCCAGGACCAGAATCACTGTTCTATGGCATCACTATGAAAACACAATTTTGGAATTTTTATTTTTACAAGTGCATAGATGCTAAAGGTTCTTTAGTGAACAATCAATGCCAAGAACCTTCATTTTTTAAAAGAATTTTCATTTTTAGAAGAACCATTTTAGGTTCCCCAAAGAACCTTTCAGTGAAGTTTTTAAAACAACTATTTTTACTTGGTGTATGCAAGATATATTTCCATGAAGAACTCATCTATGAAACCTTCCCATTGCAATAAAGGTTATTTATAGTGGTAAAAGTGTCTTTAGATTATTAAAATGTTCTTCACACCAAGAATAAATGCTTGTTTTGAGAACTGTTCACTGAAGGGTTCTTTGGGGAACCAAACAATGCTGGTTCAACGTTAAAGGTTCTTTACTCAACCATCAGTGCCAATAAATAACCTTTTTTTGAGAGTGTAGTTGAACCTTTCAGTGAGCAGTTAAGTACTATTTTAAAATTTTCAGAATCAGAATCAGAATCAGAAAGAGCTTTATTGCCAAGTATGCTTGCGCATGGAATTGCAAGGAATTTGTTTTAGTGACATAAGCTCCCAGTACACAGAGACAACACCAACACAGAGACAAAAAACAAACACAAAATAAAAAAATACAAATATTGCTAAATAAATCGACAAATAAATAAATTGTATGAACAGTTGTGCTATAGATGATAATGTAATAGAATAGAGTGAGATGCAGGGATGTACTAGGATGGAGGTGTATCAAATAAATATAAGGATATTGCACATTTTTAATGCATAAGTGGTGAACATTTAAATGTTCATGAGGTAGATTGCCTGGGGGAAGAAACTGTTCTTGTGCCTGGCTGTCCTGGTATGTTCAGCTCTGAAGCGCCGACCAGATGGAAAAAGTTCAAAAAGGGGGTAACTTGGATGTGAGGGATCCAGAGTGATTTTTTGAGCCCTTTTCCTCACTCTGGATGTATACAGTTCTTAAAGGGTGGGCAGGGGAGCACCAATAATCCTTTCAGCAGTCCGAACCGTTCTCTGTAGTCTTCTGATGTCTGATTTTGTAGCTGAACCAAACCTGACAGTTATTGAAGTACACAGGAAAGACTCAATGACGGCTGAGTAGAAATATTTCAGCAGCTCCTGTGGCAGGTTAAACTTCCACAGCTGGCAAAGGAAGTACAACCTTTGTTGGGCCTTTTTAACAATGGAGTCAATGTGATTGTCCCACTTCAGGTCCTGAGAGATGGTGGTTCCCAGGAATCTGAATGACTCCACTGCAGCCACAGTGCTGTCTATGATGGTAAGTGGGGGGAGTGCAGGGGGGTTTCTCCTGAAGTCCACTATCATCTCCACTGTTTTAAGCGTGTTCAGCTCCAGGTTGTTAAGACTGCACCAGACAGCCAGCTGCTTGTTAACCTCTTGTCTGTAAGCAGACTCGTCACCGTCCTGGATGAGACCGATGACTGTATTGTCATCTGCAAACTTCAGAAGCTTGACAGAGGGGTCTTTTGAGGTGCAGTAGTTGGTGTAGAGGCAGAAGAGCAGTGGGAAGAGAACACATCTCTGAGGGGCACCAGTGTTGGTGGAGCGGCTGTTTGATATGAATTTCCCCAGTCTCACTAGCTGTTGCCTATCTGTCAGAAAGCTAGTGATCCACCGACAGATAGAGCTAGGAACAGAGAGCTGGGTCAGTTTGGTCTGGAGGGCTGTTGGGATGACGGTGTTGAAAGCCGAACTAAAGTCCACAAACAGGATCCTCACATAAGTCCCTGTTTTGTCCAGATGTTGCAGGATGAAGTGCAATCCCATGTTGATTGCATCATCCACGGACCTGTTTGCTCGATAAACAAACTGCAGGGGGTCCAGTCAGGGTCCAGTAAAGTCCTTCAGATAAGCCAGAACCAGTTTTTCAAATGACTTCATGACGACAGACATTAGAGCCACAGGTCTGTAGTCATTAAGTCCTGTTATCTTGGGTTTCTTTGGAACGGGGATGATGGTGAAGCCTTTGAAGCAGGAAGGCACTTCACACAACTCCAGAGATCTGTTGAAGGTCTGTGAAAAGATGGGGGCCAGCTGGTCAGCACAGGTTTTCAGACAGGCTGGTGTAACACCATCTGGGCCTGGTGCTTTTGTCCTTCCTGAAGAGCTGGCGCACATCATCCTCACTGATTTGAAGTGCAGGAGGTGGGAGAGGGGGATTGCAGGAGGTGTTAACGGTTGTGTAGGGAGATGGTTAGAATGGGTGTGGGGGGTTTCAAATCTACAATAAAACTCATTCAGGTCGTTAGCAAGTTGTTGATTCGCCTCAGTGCAGGGGGATGGTGTCTTGTAGTTGTGATGGTTTTCAGCCCTTTCCACACTGAAGTTGAGTCATTGGAAATGAACTGATCGTTCAACTTTTTTAGTGTTTACAGCATTCCAACTTCTTTTTAGCGTTCCAACTTTTTACATTTAAAGAACATTGTTACACAAAAAAATAAACTTTTGTGGAATGGAAACATTCCATGCATGTTAAAGGTTCTTTTTGAACCATCAATGCCAGTAAAGAACCTTTTAAGAGGGTAGAGATGAAGGATATTTTCTCATGGTAGACAGAGGATCAGTGACTAGAACTAAAACATGGTAAGTTAAACTCTGAGAGCCATAATATCTCCAGTATAAAATGTATTTTTGAGTTTAACTAATACTGATTGTTTTCCCAGTAACAGGAAAGTAGCACTTGGCTCTAAGCAGGACGCATGCTATTAAACAGTGACATTACCAACACAACTGACTGTATGTCACTGTCTAGAGCATTTCCGATATGGCCGCCACCCAGCTGTAACAGGAAGGACGATCCATCAGTGGAACAGCTTTCTGTCTTTGTGAGGCAGTATTGAGTGAGAGCGCAGTTGGATGGGATTCTTTGCCTACCTCGTCTGAGCTATTGATTCGCCTCAGGTGAATTTATGGTGACATTCCTGTAGTTTGCACAAAGGGAAAAGCATTGGTGTCTTTGTGGAAATCAGTCAACAATCTGAACAGCTCATCAATAGGAAAGAGTGACCTGTTTGGCTTGGATTTCAGGATGTCAGAAGTTTAAAAGTGTACACACAGACATTCTTTAAAAGAACCCAACTTGGATCACTTTCATACTGTCCCTGGCCCTTTTTAGTTTTGATGGGGTCTTAGTCCAATTTCTATTTTTCCTTTTCGGTGTCGATTTCACTTGTGTGAATGCTTGTGAATGCATGGTTTAACCGAACCCCACTGCAGATTTAAAACTGATTTAAGACTGAGGTGGCATTCCAAGATCTCAGATTCAGACTGAATCTCTTTGAAGAGGTTCAGTTCACTTTTAATGTTCATGTACGCCACAATTCATTCCAATTGTTCTCAGATTAGCACACAACTGTTGTAGTCGCCATAGATCCAACATCTCTCCCTGAAATACTACCACAGCATGCTAGTGGATTTTAAAGTGGATCAAACTTTACAGCTTTGTTAAATTCCACTAAAAGCATGGTATTGATGCATGGATTGGATTACACTTGTTTGAGTTTTTAGATTAAAATTATTGCATTGCCTCCCACAGTCTCTAGTACACATGTAATGAATAAAAGAGGAACATGAAGGCATGATTCAGCAATCAGAATGAAGTATTCCAGAGAGCCACATAGTAATGTTAATTGTCAGTAAAATGTTTGTTTAATGAAAGTAGTGCACCGTCTGAGTTCTTCTAAGCAGACTGGTTTTGTCAGATGGTGTGTGCCTTTGAGTTGTTAATGTCCCCTGGATGTCATGGTTTACTTTGTAGAAGAGAGTGTGCAGTCGTTGGCATGACAAATTTGTGCCATCTGCAGCTGAGAACTTCCCCATCTTTTATTAGAACAGCAGATATCAACTCAAGAGATTCTGTCACCACCTGAAGTTTTTGTTATTCCTTTTGTAAGAGAAACGCTCTATTTTTATCAAGGCACTTTTTGAAAGAAGACTTTTATGTTAACTAAGGGTTCATTTATTGCAAAACAGTAATATTGTGAAATATAATTACAATAAAAAAATAACTGTTTTCTATTTGAATATATTTTATTTTCAGCATCATTACTCCAGTCTTCAGTGTCACATGATCCTTCAAAAACGTTTTTATTTTTTAGTTTTATCATTGCAATTGGTCTGTGTGGGCTTTTTTGAAGCTTCACATCAGTGGTTCTCAACCTTTTTTTCCACCGGGCCGCACTATGGTCCAAGTGCAAGTCTTGCGGGCTGCACGCATATCATTTACATTTACGCGGACTTCTTCCATTAATACTTCCGAAAGCGCACGCTGATGGTCCGCTCTGCAACAAACATGTGAACAAACAATTGCCCAGAATTAGTGCACATCTGGCTGTCTTTACATTCTTTTATTGACAGATTGCACAGGTTCGAGTAGCAATGAGCTTCTTCACACTGCCTGCACATGTGCGATTGTGCTTTTGAAGCCTACTGACCATGCGCACCTGTCCGCGCGGTCATAAAAAATGGGAGGCATGCGGTCTTCCGCTCAGCATCCAAAAACTGAAAAATGCTGCCTTCAGAGGACGCATTCCAAGGTAGGAAGGCATCAAGGTACGTCCGAATTCAATGTTAGCTTCAGTTCCTGTCTCCTGAGATGCCTTCATCTGGCCTATTTTTGAAGGCAGCATAGATGTATCCTTTGCTGCCTTTGATATCCCACAATCCTGTGCGTTCCATTCCGTGACAGTTAAGCCAAAAAATAAAGATGGCATCTGAAAGTTGCGGTCGGTGGTCAGTTTGTGTGTAAATGTTTGTTTTTGATCAAAGTTTTCCACTTTTGATGTAATTTCTAGCGAGGAATTGATATTGCAGTAATGAAATATCCACTTAGTTATCACCAAAGCTCTCTTTATTTAGCTGTATATCATTTAGCCGTTACACTGCCTCAGAAGCCTGTCCAAAATCCGTTTCGTGAGATGCCTTCGTGCAAAAACGCTGCCTGCAATGTCATTGCCTAAAACGGCAGCGAGGCAGCAAGTCACCTGCCTAAGTTTTCGGATGCAGCCAGAGCCTCCCCACACACTCTCCCATGGCGATTTTTACGTCACGCCTACCTAGCGGTCCATGGCGGACTCGCGGATGTGGAAAGTTTAAGATGCAGTCTTTAAGATGCGCACGGGAGCGTGACGACGCGTGACATTGCAGAAAATGTGTGTTCACAAATGTAGCCTATGTAGAACCAAATATGGAAAGCACTTTCAAATTTAGTAATGTGAGGTTCTCTCCAGAGATGTTTTGCCACATTTCTTCAATTAAGGATGAGTGCTACATAGTATTTGGTGTTTCCATTTGCCTGAACTTCACGTGAGTTGCGGGGCAAACTGAGAAAGCACTCTCCTTCACTACTGTGACTATTCTTGTTTGTATTTGTTCATTCGCTGGCATTTTCCACATTTCTTTTTTTTTTCTCTCTTAAAAACCAATTTGTCCGTTCTGGTGCTCAATTTTACCTGAACTAATGGCTGTTGATGACTATTTTTTAATTGAATTCTACAAGTGTATCTGTCCGTTAAATGCGGAACGTGTGAGTAGGTCTGCTCATGTCTGAAAATAATGTATGAAAAACAAAATAATTTCACATAAAAAAACATTAGGCTATAGCTTGTATTTCTTTAGTACATTTTTAAATTAATGTAAAAAATAAAATTAATTGTAAAACTAAAAAAAAAAAAAAAACAATTTAATTGTTTTCAAAACACTACAGGTTGAGAACCACCGTGACGGGCCGCATGCGGTCCGCGGGCTGCGGGTTGAGAACCACTGCTTTACATCCTGAAGGTGTACAACTTCATTGAAATCCTGTTTTTAATCTTTTTGTTTGCATAATCAATTTCATGATTATTTCTGTCATAATTCACAAGTTTGATTGGTAATGACTGGTGGTTATTTACTTATTTCATCAGTGATTTCAGGGGCACTGGGCTTGGAAAACAAATCTTTAGAACAATTTTTCTATGATTGAAATGCTTTTTCCAATTTCACATCCCTAGAGTTTGGTGCTTCTCAACTGGTTCCTCTTCAGGAACTCTAGCTGCATCGGAGGACGCTTTGGGAACACCCTTCAGCGTGACCGGCTCTGAATCATGTGTGTAATCAGTCCAATGGATGGGCGAGACGTCACGGGCGGGGTGATGCTCTGCCTGTCTTTCTTTGAGGAGATTGATATGGAGGGTGTCGATGAGCTCGCTAATTGCACAAGCATCAGTTACACAAGCAAATTATGCCTGATACTATAATGAGCAGCATTAATGGGGAGTGGAGCTCGCGCAGTCGGCTCTCGGGGGGGTGATTGTGCTTTTCCCGCTGTTAAGCGCTCATCTCTTGCCGGGCACGCTCAGAGGAGTAAATCCGTGCACGTGATCTTGTGATTGCGGTCCCGCTGCTGCTGAGGCACGGTGGCAACCGAGATTGCAGGGATTGCACATGATCTGGCGGACGGGTTGGAGACGGCTCTTCCTATCTCCACCCATGTTCCCTAGATCTAGAGCTCGTTCTTGAGACTTGGAAGCCCGTGCTGCAGTTTCTTCCCCCTCTGAGTGAGAGCTCGCTGCAGCGTTCATCTTTCTCTAAGGAGATTGATGTTGTTTGTGTGACTGAGTGGCTTGCGCGCTGCCAAGGCAATGCATGTATTACATCATTTTGTTTTATGATGTGAATTTTTCTACACCAGACCGTGTTTACTCATCTGGTTGTTTGACTACATTTAATTTTGAGGAATAAAATGAAATATTTATCTGACTATGAGAAGTTAGATATATAAAGGGGCTCTTGGGATAAAAATTTCTCGAGTGAGAGCACGTGTTTGCCTCTCTTCCTCTGAGGAGGTTGAGGCGGTCAGCAAGGGCTGCTGGACGGGAGCAGTCCCAACCCTACCGTGTCCCAGCCCCTCGAGCTGTCACTTCTCATACTCCACAGAGTCTAGAGTCAGAGTGGCGCTCCCAGGCCAAAGGCTTCTAGCGGAAGGCGGTAAACATCCTAACGCCTAAGGCCTTTTTGAGGGCCAGCTCCCTCTGGGGTGTACACCGCATTACACGGTGCCCGATTCTCCTCAGTGCCCTCAGGATATCAATCTGCCAACCCTGCCGGTGTTCCAGGGTGCAGTGGTCTCTTGCGAGTGCTTCTCTCAGTTACCGCCCAGAAACATAGCGATGCTAAGAGGCTCGAGAACTCCACTGAGGTTTCCAGAGCAGCAAGTTCGGCCGTCTTCTGCCGGTGCGCCACTTCAGGGCACCAGGCTAACTGCTCTGATGACTCCAGAGATCAGTCCTGAGAGGCTGATTCCCTTAGTAGACTATTTGGCAACATGAAAACTACTGCCAAACGTGTCTCAGTGGGTCCTGCACACTGTAGTGAGAGGCCACAGAATCCAGTTTGGTTCTCCTGCGCCTCAATTCAATGGGGACTTTCCCACCCTGGTGGGCCCTGAGCAGGCTCTGGTAATGGAACAGAAGAAGAAACTCTCTGAGGATGGAGGCCATCGAGTTGGTTCCTCCTCACGTTGCAGAGTCCGCGTCCTACAGCCAGTACGTCACCGCTCCGAGGAAGAATGAGGGGTTGCATCCTATTTTAGATCTGCATCTTTTGAACCGCTCAGTCAGGGGAATGAAGTTCATCCACGATCGATCTAAAAGATGCACTTATCTCCATCCTTCCTCATCGGAAGTTCCCGAGGTTTGCTTTTGGGGGCAAAAGCCTACCAATAACAGTTCTTCCTCTGACCTTGCACTCTCACCCCACACTTTCATGACTCAACTGCATTGACGATTGGTTGATACTAGCTCAATCAGAGCAGATGGCGGTTCGGCATTGAGGTGTCATTCTCGCTCACACGTACCTTAGACATGTGGTGGAAACCTTGGTTCTTGTCTCAGGGCCCGGTGCTAGGAGCTCCTTGTCGCCACGTAACGCTAGCGATGGACGTGTCCCTCACCGGTTTGGGTGGAGTGTGGAGTGGAGCGTGGAGTGGTCGCCATCTGACATGGCATGCAAACTGCCTGGAGATGCTGGCCATGCTTCGAGTACTAATACACTTTCTCCAAGACCTAAGAGGTCACCATGTGTTGGTGCGCACTGACAACACAAGAATTTTGTACAAACCAGCGTACCAGATTCTTGTGTGGTCCCAGGGCAAACTCCTCTCACTTAGAGCAGTTCACATTCCTGGGCATCTCAGTATGGGAACAGACATCCTGTCGAGTCAGGGGCCGAGGCCTGGGGAATGGCGGCTTCACACTGAGGTGGTGGAGCAGATTTGGAGAGTTTTTGGCCAGGCTCAGGTGGATCTGTTTGCGACTTGAGAGACATCACACTGTCCCCTCTGGTTCTCTCTGACTCATCCAGCTCCACTGGGACTGGATGCCATGGTACAGACGTGGCTGAGGCTTCATCTGTACACTTTTCCCCTGACTGCTCTGCTCTCGAGAGTTCTGGAGAGAGTGCGCCGGGATGGGGTCCTTCTGCTTTTAGTAGCCCCGTTCTGGCTGGGCCAAGTATGGTTCTCAGACCTGATTTCCCTCCTAGATGGCTCTCCAGGGGAGATTCTTGTCAGGAGGGACCTCCTCTCACAGGCGGAGGGCTCACCCCCACTCGCAGTTGGAAGTTATGGGTGTGGCCCCTGAGGGGGCACAACTGGTAGCTTCTAGTCTCTCAACAGAGGTTGCTGAGAGCATCCTCCAATCCAGAGCTCCCTCCACGAGGAAACTGTATGCCTTGAGGTGGAAACTTTTCACCTCCTGGTGCAGAGACCACCAGCTCGGCCCAGTTAACTGCTCGGTTGGTACAGTTCTGGAGTTCCTCCAGGCCCTTCTCTCTGCAGGGTTGACCCACTCCACCCTGAAGGTCTACGTGGCGGCCATTGCGGCCTACCGCGCCCCTCTCGGTGGCCAGTCAGTGGGCAGACACCCTCTGGTTCTCTGGTTACACATTTCCTCTGCGGAATGCTGAGTCTGAGGCTGAGGGCCAGAAGAAGCTTATGCTAAGTGGTGGATCAGGATGCTATCCTAAAGCCTCGAGTCCTCTGATCTCCCCTCTCTTGGGGGTCAAGATTCACTCCTTCTGAAGTTTGGACATTGGGCGTGTTGTCCCCGCTTACTTGTCAGGCTCCTCGCTCCTTCTCTTGCTTTAGCTGTGCTCTTCCACACTAGGCAGAGATTTTAAAGTCTGGCGGCATGGGCATAGTCATTCCCAAAGCGTCCTCCAACACAGCTCGAGTTCCTGAAGAGGAATGTCTCAGGTTACGCATGTAACCATAGTTCCTCGTGGGCCATACTCCCGGCATCTCTGCCGGCACTTGCTTCATTGCTAAAGGCTAAACGCCGGTTTCAACGCACAAAGAAAGAATGATCTAACACAAAGAATGATCTAACACAATACCATACTTGTTTATTGCACAAAATGGAGAAAAAAATCTTAAAACAGGACATTGACATATTTTTAATAAACCACGAACATGACTTGGCTTGTTTAAAAGGGTCAGTGTTGGTTAATTAGCCTATTCTTTTATTTGTCCTAACTATGCATGGTTATATGGTTAATTACATTTTATTATTAGCATTAAGCATAATTTTCCCCTGTTGTCAGCGAGCCTATCAGAACCCACAACCTGTATTTTGGGCCACAACCCAGCAGCTGTGAACCACTGCCTTATGTTTCACAGATACTGTGTTTTAAAATAAGAGCATATAAAACAGAGGGCCAGAGAGATAAATGGGACATAATACCTGCGATGTTCCAGTGTTATTTAAACACATTACTCGCTTGGCAGGCACTTTGCCTTACAGTTAGGAAGCTGTTCCAGTAAGGTCTGTGGGTTTAACTCCCCAGATTGGCAGAAGAGAGGGAATCAGGCTGCCCTGAGCCATCCTACAATGCTTGAGCCTTGTGAGAGCGATATGGTACTTCAAAAGTAAGATTTATGCTTGTAAACATGTAGTATGAAGGACCAAGAAGATGAATGAGATCGGTATACTGCTACATCATTTTTTTTTTTTCCCTTTTCATCACTGGTGATGAGTTTGGTTGAGGACTTTAAGTAATTATTTGATTTCAGCTGCCAAAGCAACATTTCCAAAATTGAAATAAATATGATTGAAACTATATAAACAACATATTATACTGTGTGAAAGTATTTAAATTTTTGGTATTTGATAATATATATATATTTTGAGCCTACGCACTAAAGCTATGTAGATAGAAAAGCTTTTTAGTGTTTGCCACGGACGTCATCACACAAAGTCAGTCCTACCTCATACTCATTTCAGTGGTTCTAAAGGGAGCTTTCTTAGCAGTCTCACATAAAAAAGTGGGCTTCTTAATCCTTAATTCATATCATTTACTTAATTTAATTTTATATAAGAGAATTATAACCACCGAAGTCTCTGGGCAAACACTCAGTAAACTAACATATATGCCATATATATATCTATACATGTATACATATATCACAGAAAAAGCACAATACTGATACTCATGACACCTTGATGTGTAGCATGATTATCATATCAATTTACTGTGGTATTTACATGGTTTTCCAAGGTACTAATACCTTTATATAATACTGTTGAACTATGTCTAAGATATAATATTCAATATTTGATTATTAAAACCCCCTTTTATTGATCATCAAGATGCTAAAATGGTTAATTTAGTGCATTTTTGTGTGTTTTGTTCCTTTAAAGCCTTCTACACACTGCACAATTTTAGCAATCCTATAAGATCATCGCTGGTCACACTGTGCGACATGGATCTAATAAACTTGGGTATGACATGCATGTAGAGACTGTACGATGGTGAGCGATCGTACAGGTGTGGATATATTTGTGCCAGCTCAGCTTTTCGTCACTCCAGTGTAATCAGGAGATGTTTTTCTATGGTCGGACCTCCATGGAATGAGAAACGTCAAAGAAGGTGAAGTTTCAGAACACACCCACCAATTGCGTAACCGCCACGGACCAATGGAAGCTCAAAGGTGTTTAGGAGCCAAAACAAACTCCCCCAGAAAGTTCTATTTGGTCAGCTGTTTCGAACTACTGAAACAAACTCAAAACTAACTTAGTTTCGACCTGATTTTGTTCGAAATTACGTCATATCAGTACATTCTTTCAATTTCGTTTGAAGTATATCGGGGCCTAGTTTAAGTATTAGGTTATGTGTATCATAACAGATGAGTTTCTTCTCAAATCAGCGACTGTCTCATATTTTTCATCATGACTCATGCTCAAATATGTTTAGACAGATTGACTAAATGAAGCGATTGAAGGCCGTTTTGTGCTGTGTCCAAAGCGAGAGCCTGTTGTATCAACAGTGCTAACATGGCTTAGTTTGACACTGAGACTTCCTCTTAAGTCACGTCAATGAAACTGAAAGATTGAGAGTGTCTTTTTGTGTTCATTGTCAGAAATAAATCCAAGTGATTTCACTGGAAGATTAGTGCTAGTTTGATGGTTCAGATTAGCAGTGACAGCTCTGTTGTGCCATTGCGGTCTGCTGGTTTCTTAAACAGACTTGTAATAACAGGATTGGGGCGTATCTGAGCCAGATAAATCATTTACCTCAAGGTTTGGAGACTAGGCGAGTCTACAGATTCTGTCGTTACAAAAACCTATTTGCATCTTTCACCATGCGCTATCATAAACTTGCTCTATGACATAACTTTTACTTTTACGCTAACGTCATCTTGGCGGGAAAGGCTATATTGTTTCACATAAGCCGATTTAACCATAAATAGTATTTTAGATTTTGAGTGAACTTATTTTATATGTCTTCAGTTGATTTGAATTTTAGTGCAACATTTCTAATATTTTTATACTGGATTTATTTATTTATTATATTTCAATTACTGATACATAATTATATTTTTAGTTTTAGTGTACATAAAAAACACTGCTTTAGATATTTGACAACTTTCCAGTTTTTGGTTGAAATACAAATGGGCCACAAAAAAACAAAATATCTGTTGTTGCTGTTGTTTTCTTAGGTTGTCTACTGCACAGTTTGTGTTGCACAAGTTGAATTAGACTTTTTGGCAGATCAAGCGGTGTATTGTAGGTGGTATTAACCACACGTCTGTTTATAGCAGTTTTCGGTAATTTTCCTTTTGACTGCCAGCTCCACACAGGAGACATGTCAGGAAACCCAGCAGGAGAAATAACTGTCAGCTCATGGGTATTGACTGTAGATAGAATGATAAAAGATATTAAATCCTATTTTGGATCCAATCTCCTGAAAGCAAATATCTCTGTGGGTTTCCTAATATCATGCAGAATAAATATTTCAGTTTGTTCTTGTCTAATTTGAAGAGAATTGTTAGAGTGAATTATTTATTTTTTTGGCTTTGTTGTAAAACCTTGTGATCTACCTTTCTACATTTACAATATTTTTGCAATAAAAAAAATGCACAAATCTTGGGTTAAATGGGGTATTTTAAATCAGATTTATTTATATTGAAATGCCTTCATTTCTTTGGTATGAAATTAATATTATTCAAATATACAATAAGGTCAGTATTTTTATTTTTATTTTGAAAGCAGTCTCTTTAATTAAAAGACTGCTTTTATTTAATCAAAATACAGTAAAAACTGTAAAATTGTGAAATATTATTACTATTATTACAAATAGCTGTTTTCCATGGAGTTGGTTCCTTTGATGCAAAGCTGAATTTTCAGCATCATTATTTCAGTCTTAAGTGTCATATGACCTTTCATAAATCATTCTAATATGATGATTTGCTGCTCTTCTTCTTCTTCTTCTTTTTTTTTTTTTGTGGAAACCCTAAAGCCTTCAGAATTATTTGATGAATAATTATGCTGCCTACATATTAAAACAGCATCAGGAGACATTTAATGCCACAAAATGTTGCCTACGTCACCAGATTTTGAAACAGAGCTGTAGATTTTCATCAAATACAAATGCGCCTGAGGCTCATAGACAGCTTAAAACATGCCGCTGTGTGTAAGCGACTGAGTTAAAGAGCAAGCACTCTTATACGACAGTGTGATGTCGAGATGGTTTTACACCATTAATATGACACTTCAATTTACAATCTGCCAGTCTGTGTGTATCATGATAAACATTCACAGACTTGCTTTGAATTTCAATGCACCTCTTTTCAAAAGTAATTTTTTAGGACAGCACAAATGAAAATAGTTGTGTCAGCTACATGACATTTCTGAATGAAATGGGATATTACATGGGAAATAATAAGGCAGGACTTGATTTTATATTAATCAGGAATTGATTGGATTGTGGAAATTGCATGTTATGTACCAGAATGGAGTCGAAATGAATCTGTTTGCTATAGTATAAACAGTATTTAAATAGCTATTTGATTGGTGAATGGTTCACAGTTAGATCAGAAACATGCTTTCAAGTGAATATGGTCACTTCATGTCTCCACACTTAGGGGTTGTTGAGTCTTTCTGAGTGAGTGTGTGTGTGTGTGTGTGTGTGTGTGTCTCTGTGCACCTCTTCAGTCACCAATGTGTGGTCAATAAGGACGTATCTGCATCAGCCCAGCTGGCTGGATGATCCAGCTTTCATCTCAATATCCTGCTCTCCTCTGGCTCCTCCAGGGATCTCAGCACAATGCCTCATTATCCGGAGAGAGATCATCCGCTGCCTGGGTACATGTCGCCTCTCACCAGCTCCAGTCAGGGTTAGGAAAGGAGATCTCCCTCTCCAAATTAAACATGGCTTCTGTAATGTAAGATCTCCAATAAAAGATGCCGAGCTAAGCAGCTTCCACAAGATTTGGGCTGAAATCAGTTAATTACTTTGTGATATGGCAAATCTTAAGCCTGTGTAATTGGAGGCCCCGACAGCAGACAGAAAGAGAGACCGATATAGCCGCAGGTTAGGCTTTTTACAGCGTGGCACAATGCCGGCACACAGAGGCATATTGTCCGCGTCCGTCTTTGTTCCAGACATATACACACACAGGCTCTTTTCCAATCTCTGGATGTCTATATGAGCAGCTGTCTTCTAAGGCAGCATCCGACCTGAACTGCAGCCTCATAAGTTGGAGTGCTCTAAATAGGCAGGAAAACACTGTATGAATTGAGCTAAAGAAGCCCAATTTATCTTGATTTTATTGTTTGTTTAGGAAATTTTATATTGACGTAAAACGGCTTTGGTGATTTTTCAGTATTCAAATGATCATCCGCTAAACTTGCATCCCTGTGTCTTACATTGAAAAGCTGTCCTGGGTTGTTATCTAGATGGCTGCCTAGCCAACTGACTTGCCTTAAAGGGACATGCTGAAGATTTGACTCATAATTAATATCAGAGATCAGTTAGTTCCTCACTAATCCGTGCTGAAGCTGAGATCGTTCGCCAGCTTAAGTGAAAGTTAATGTGCCTAGCATTTTCGACTCGTACATTACACGTCGCTACCTGATATCACGTGTCTTCATGGGACCTTTACGGGTTGTGTGTGAACGCACGCACATATTCCGGGTAATCACTGGCAGTGTGAAAGTGCAAAATCTAGCGACCCGGGAACAATTGCCGGGACACATTACCCGTGTATTTTCCGGAATCGCAGTGTGAAAGGGACTTTAGAGCAGAGTTGGCTCGAGTATCAGTCATGTTTATTAACAGTGTAAGATGATTTACAGTTAGCCGTGTCGGAAATCCAACCACGGATAGGCATGTTGTTATCTCAGAAACACGCTCAGCCATCACATTGAATCAGGTAAACTGGTTATACATTTATGTTTCAGTATAATTACGTACGCTATATCAGGGGCGGTTCTAAACCCTTTTTAGGTGGGTTTCAGATTTCAGATATTAACGATCGGGCCAGTGCTGCTTCCTTAAGAAAGTTTTTCATTCGCAAGAGTTTTAAGTCTTGTCAGTTTAAACACTAAAGTAATTTTAAGCCATTTAAGCCCAAGACATCTCAATGCGGTAACTTACTCATGCGCTGTGATAAAGCGTTTCTATGCGCACCGCGCATGCACACATGTGAAGTGCACAAACAGATAGCCTTCTCAGACAGCAGGGGCCAGATTCACGAAAATCTTCTTAAAAGATTAAGAAATTTCTTAAGATAAATACAACAAAATTCGTAAGAATGTTCTTAAGTGCAATTCTTGAAAAATTCTCAAAGTTCTCAAATATATTCTTAGGAACAAATTAATTTTTTTCTTAAGAAGAAAACATCAGCCGTTATCTGAATGAATACATGACACATGTAGCCTGTCTCAATCTGCAGCGATATGTTCAGTAATGTTTGTGCTGTGTTCTGAGTGAATGCTTCCGGTATGTGTGTCCACGCTTCTACAGCAAATGCGTCCTGCGCCTTCATATGCGCTGAATACTCCCAAATATTATGCCACATTTATAAGCTAAAATTAAAAGCGTTCAATTAAATCTCCCTATTTAAGAAGTTATTTACGATGATTTTTAAGAAGATTCTTTTCAAGAATTTTAATTCTTCTTAGGTTTTGTCTTAAGAACAATCTTAAGAAAAAAGATAAGAATATTCTTAAAATGGATTTTAGGGAATACAATATATATATATATATATATATTAAAAAAATAAGAAGAAAACGGCAGTTAAGAAGAAATTTCTTCTGAATAATATTTCGTGAATCTGGCCCCAGGTGAATACCAATGTTTGTCTTGATAAGTATCCTTGTAAGCACAGTCGGTTGTTTTACGTGAACGTAAACAGTAAAGAAAATATCAAATTTACATCAGTATAACGGATCGGTGCATTTCTTATGTAAATAATGTTAATTAAAAAGAGCAAAAGAAAAATTGTTTGCTGCTTTAATAGCTTTAATGGATGTTTTGCGTTTATGTTAATGTTAATAAAGTAATTTGGTGTGAATATGGTTGGGTTAGTGAAATTAGACAAAGCATGTCCTAAAAGGTTGAAAACCCCTGCTCTAAATGGCTTGTCCTCTGTAGATGTTGATGGAGTCTTATATTATTTTCTTTAATTTAAATAGTTTATATTATAAAAAATATTTGTAATGAAACTGTTTAATGGTGAAAGAAATATATACATTTATATTATATTATATTATGTTATTATAAGTTCTGTTAAAATATTGTATTGAAAATGTTCAATATTAAATTAAATATAGGCCTAATTGTTTAAAATCAACATTTCCCTGGTTTGTTTGCCAAGTTATATTACAACGCAATGATATATATATATATATATATATATATATATATATATATATATATATATATATATATATATATATATATGTATTATAAGTGGTGAACAAGCCAGCTGTCACAGCCACACCATCTACACTCCCTGAATCAGACACTTACGCCACGCCCACTCGTTCCCAATCACCAGCATTCTGAACACCTGTGCATCATCACCAGTGCCACACATAAAGCCCTCAGTCACCATCACTCATTGTCTGGTCTTGCACCGATCTCCTACCTTACCTGAACGCCCTTCATCGAACCTACCTGATCCGCTGAACCCTCTTCATCCTCCTCTGCATACCTGTTCCCCATCGTCTTCATCTGAGTCACCATCTGTATCACCATCACCCCAAAGGAAAGTTGTGTTACCACGGTATTGTCTGCGTGTCAAGATTCACCTGTGTCTGAAACCTCTGATTCACATTAAACAATATTGCACTGAATCCTCTGTGTCCTCGTCTGTGTCTGACAGAAGACCAGACCTCATGCAGAGCTCTTCAGATACAGGCGAGGACCGCACCGCGGATCCCTTCACTGAACTGGTTCACGCTGTACGGTCCTCACTCATGCAACTTCCCTCACCTGCTGTCAACTGCTCACCGCCATCAAACACCGCTACAACTCCGGTCACTTCTTCAGTTGCCCCTGCGAGTCCCATGGCCAAACCAGCGACATACAGCGGCGCGGCGGAGGATTGCAGCGGGTTTCTGCTACAGTGTTCACTCTACCTGGAGTCCAACGCTCACTTATTCACCACCGAACGCAGCCGAGTTGCTTTTATCATCAATCTGCTCACAGGTAAAGCTCTCCAATGGGCTCAATCTCTCTGGGAATCGAATTCCTCTGCTACTGGATCTGTTACTGATTTCTGTTCCCAGTTAAAATCCGTCTTTGGTCAGCAAGCGTCTGAATTATCTGTCCATGATCAACTGTTTACAATTCGCCAACAGAGAAATGAGTCCGTGAGCGATTATGCTGTTCGCTTCCGTACCCTCGCTTACATCAGCGGTTGGAATGAAACGGCCTTAATTACAGCATATCGCCACGGTCTATGTGAAAAGATACAAAGTTTGATTGTTGTATATGAAGATTCACTGGGACTGGAATGTCTCATCCAGAAATCCATCAGAGTCGCCCAGAGACTCACGGCATGTCAACACCTCACTCCCGCTGTACGTCCTCCGCCCGCTCTACCATCTGTCGCTCCTCCAGCACCTGAACCCATGCAAGTAGATTCACACCACCTATCTACATCAGAACGTCAGCGGAGGATTAACACCGGGCTGTGTCTCTACTGTGGGGGGAGAGGGACACCTATTACCATCCTGTCCCGTACGACCTCCACGCCCAGCGGTGAGTACCATCCATCTACCACCTCAAACTGCTCAATTGACTCAAACCTGGGTTACTCTAAGACATCTCCACTCTTCTATTTCAGTACAAGCCCTCATCGACTCCGGTTCAGCGGGGAACTTCATCAACCAGCAAACCTTAAATCGTCTAAGTGTCAAGCGTCATCGAAGCCCCCGTCGAACTCAGAATCACGACCATACAAGGAAAGCCGCTGGGGCCGAGGTCATGTCCGCTATTTCTCCCCCACAGTCATCCTCCGCGTGGGGTTCCCTGCATGAGGAAGACATCACGTTCATGGTGCTGGAGGAATCCACCGCAGACATCATCCTGGGACGCCCATGGCTTAACCAACATCAACCACACATCCATTGGCCCACAGGTGAGATCCTGAAATGGGGAAAATCCTGCCATTCTACCTGCATCACTCCACCAGTTAAAGTTCCCAAGGTCATTCCATCCATCAAGAAGTCATCCCTACCGGTCCAGTCCACATCAGTGGAAAGCCCCGAAACTCAGGTGGAACATACCATCCCTCCAGAATATCGGGCGTTCCAGGATGTGTTCAGCAAGCGGTTGGCAACGAAACTTCCACCTCATCGGCCATGGGACTGCGCTATCGACCTCCTGCCTGGAGCAACCCTTCCCAAGGGACGAGTCTATCCTCTGTCCATCCCGGAGCAGAAGGCCATGGAGGAGTACGTACAGGAAGCTCTCGCTCAAGGATTCATCCGACCATCTACTTCCCCTGCCGCTTCCAGCTTTTTCTTCGTGGCCAAGAAGGACGGAGGCTTGAGGCCGTGTATAGATTATCGCCATCTCAATTCTCAAACCGTCAAATTCAGCTATCCTCTTCCCCTGGTCCCAGCTGCCTTAGAACAATTACGCGGAGCAAGGATCTTCACAAAACTGGACTTGAGGAGCGCCTACAATTTAATCCGCATCCGGAAGGGGGACGAGTGGAAGACAGCTTTCATCACTCCTTCCGGGCACTATGAATACAGGGTCATGCCGTATGGGTTATCCAACAGTCCTTCCGTCTTTCAGAACTACATGAACGAAATCTTCAGAGAATACCTTAACCAGTTCGTAATTGTCTACATCGATGATATCCTCATTTACTCCACATCCCAGGAAGAACACATCCAACATGTCATCCTTGTACTCCGAAAACCTCCGGGAACACCATCTGTACCTCAAGTTAGAAAAATGTGAGTTTCCACACGCCCTCAGTCCAGTTCCTGGGATACATCATCGGCCCACGTGGCGTGAAGATGGACCAGGGGAAGGTGGAAGCCATCACACACTGGCCCCAACCTGGCTCCATAAAAGAACTCCAACGCTTCCTGGGCTTTGCCAACTTTTATAGGAGATTCATCAAGAACTACAGTTTACTCAGCTCACCTCTAACCTCACTACTCCGGAACCGGCCCAAGTCTCTGTCCTGGAACCCCATGGCCACTGAAGCTTTCCACCATCTCAAACAAGCCTTCAAGACCGCTCCGATCCTAGCTCATCCTGATCCCAACCGACAGTTCATAGTGGAAGTGGATGCTTCATCGACCGGGGTCGGAGCGGTACTCTCCCAGCGGCAGGGGGATCCTCCACGACTCCATCCATGTGCCTTCTTCTCGAAGAAGCTATCCCCGGCGGAGCGGAATTACGACATAGGAAATCGTGAACTATTGGCTATCAAGCTGGCTCTGGAAGAGTGGCGTCATTGGCTGGAGGGAGCCAAGGTCCCTTTCGAGGTGATCACTGACCACCGGAACCTGGAATACCTCCGTGAAGCTAAGAGACTGAATCATCGCCAAGCTAGATGGGCCTTATTCTTCACGAGATTCGACTTTAAAGTCACGTATCGCCCTGGCTCCCAGAACAATAGAGCTGATGCTCTAACCCGCCTTCATCAGGCAGACCCAGAACCAGAATCTCCCGAACCAATCCTCCCTCCAGCCATGATTGTAAGTCCCATTCAATGGGACCTTAATCGTCTGATTGAACAAGAAAACCTTCAACACCCTGCTCCGCCGGGAGGTCCAGAAGGGAAACTCTTCGTCCCTCCTCAACATCGGATTACCCTTCTGGACTTAGCTCACACCTCTCCGGGATCTGGACATCCAGGCAGGAGGCGGACCCTCTCGCTCCTGCAACAACGTTACTGGTTGCCCTCGATGAGTCAGGATACCTCCCGGTACCTCAAAGGATGCTCAGTCTGCGCCATAGCGAACACCCCTAGGAGACTCCCGGAAGGTAAACTGGTGCCTCTGCCCATTCCTGAACGTCCATGGACCCATATAGGTGTAGATTTCATGACTGACCTCCCCCTTTCTCAAGGCAATACTTGTGTGCTGGTAGTAGTCGACAGGTTTTCAAAATCATGCAAACTCATACCTCTCAAAGGACTTCCCACAGCGTTTGAAGCGGCAGAGGCACTATTCCACAATGTGTTCCGTCACTTTGGCATTCCAGAAGACATCATCTCCGACAGGGGTCCCCAATTCATCTCCAGAGTCTGGTCTGCTTTCTTCCGCCTCCTAGGAGTATCCGTCAGCCTCTCTTCAGGATACCATCCACAGACCAACGGCCAGACTGAGCGGAAGATCCAAGAGATCGGGAGGTTCCTGAGGGTCTACTGCCACCGGAATCAGGACTGTTGGAGCCAGTACCTACCCTGGGCAGAATATGCACAGAACTCCCTCCAGCAATCTACCACCGGGCTCACCCCCTTCCAATGTGTCCTCGGATACCAGCCTCCACTCTTCCCATGGTCGGGTGAGCCCTCGGAGGTCCCAGCGGTAGATCACTGGTTCCGACAGAGCGAGAGGGTCTGGGACTCGGCTCACGTGCATCTCCAGCGGGCAGTTCGGAGGCATAAAGAGCAAGCGGACGCTCGTCGAAGACCTACGCCACAATACCAACCTGGACAGCTGGTCTGGCTCTCGACGAGGGACATCCGCCTCCGGCTGCCCTGCCGTAAGCTGAGTCCTCGATACATCGGACCATTCAAGATCGAACGGCAACTGAACGAAGTGACCTATAGACTCCAGCTACCAGCACAGTACCGTATCTCCCCTTCATTCCATGTCTCACTCCTCAAACCATTCACTGAACCTTTGTCTCCTCCATCCACAGAGCCTGGTGATGATGCCGTACCTCCTCCTCCCGCCATCGAAGAAGACAACAGCATCTTCCGGGTGAGAGCTATCCTCGACTCTCGACGACGGGGTCCTCAACTGGAGTACCTTGTAGACTGGGAGAACTACGGCCCGGAGGAGCGTTGCTGGGTTAATCGTAATGACATCCTGGACCCTAGCCTGCTCACCGACTTTCACCGAGACCATCCAGACCGCCCCGCTCCCCGTGGCCGTGGTAGACCCCGTCGTCGTTCAAGATCCCAGCCGTCAGGAGCCGCCCGTGGGGGAGGGGGTACTGTCACAGCCACACCATCTACACTCCCTGAATCAGACACTTACGCCACGCCCACTCGTTCCCAATCACCAGCATTCTGAACACCTGTGCATCATCACCAGTGCCACACATAAAGCCCTCAGTCACCATCACTCATTGTCTGGTCTTGCACCGATCTCCTACCTTACCTGAACGCCCTTCATCGAACCTACCTGATCCGCTGAACCCTCTTCATCCTCCTCTGCATACCTGTTCCCATCGTCTTCATCTGAGTCACCATCTGTATCACCATCACCCCAAAGGAAAGTTGTGTTACCACTGTATTGTCTGCGTGTCAAGATTCACCTGTGTCTGAAACCTCTGATTCACATTAAACAATATTGCACTGAATCCTCTGTGTCCTCGTCTGTGTCTGACACCAGCGAAATGTTGATTTATAAATGTAACTGTATTTTGTTTAATATTGAAAAATGTCAATTATTAAACTATTTAATAATATAATTAAATAACTATAAATATAATTGTAAACTATTAAATAATAATATAATAATTTTCCACACTAATAGCTTTTCAGTGCATTCTGGGATTTACTGCTTTCTTCATAGACAAAAGGATGTTGCCTTAGAATTTTGACAATATTTCTTAAAGGCAGAATGATTATTTTCAGCCTGTCTTCTGCCTTACAATGATGCTTAAAATGCATGAACAGGATAAAAAATGGGACTCTGCTAAAGGTTTTCAGTGATTAAAGGGATCATATGATGCGATTTCAAATTTTCCTTTCTCTTTGGAGTGTTACAAGCTGTTTGTGAATAGATAAGATCCTACAGACTAAACTCTCAAACCCAAAGAGATATTCCTTATAAAAGTTAAGACTCGTCCACGCCCTCCTAAAACGCCTCATTTAAACATGCCCCCACATATCTACATCATGATGTGTGAAGATATGCATAACACTGCCCAAATGTTCACGCAAAGAAAGAAGGCTTTGATTCTCGCTATAGTATTGTTGCTGCCGAAGTATTTACAACACTGTTCCAGAACAGTTCAAACCAAATATTCAGATGTGTGCAACACATTTTATGAAGGACGAGGACTGTTTCCTGGGAGAGTAGCCTACAATGCTAGTGTTCTGGTAAATAATGCTGACTCACGGTCTGTAAGTATGTTTTCATATTTAAAGGATTTGCCACTGATTATTCAAATGCAAGTTTTGAGCAGTGTAGAGTAGCGCTTGTAGTTTGTCATTTCTCTGATCACAAATGCAGGCATGGTTTTATGTTTACGTGGCGTGATGCAACACAACACATAAAAATACAGTATAAGTCATTATAATCAATTATGTCCCCACTGGATGCAACAAATGCCTCGTTTGTAATGGGTTGTATTGGTTTTGTCTCGTCGCACTGGGACATGGCATCACAGTATTGTAAGGGGCGTAACATTTCCGTCACACGCTTGAGGTATTCGGCCAATCACAACAGACTGGATAGCTGGCCAATCAGTGTACACTTTGGTTTTCAGAATGATGAGCATTGTAAAAATCGATGCGTTTCAGAAAGGCGGGCATGGAGAAGCAACAATAATGTACAGTATGTGGACAATAAGTGTTTTATTTATTTATTTAATTTTTTTTTTTACCTTAAACTGCGTAAACACATTGCATTACACCAAATACACCAAATAACTTTATTTTTTAGCAATGTCATATGATCCCTTTAAAATGAGTCAATAAAAAAATTATGTTTAATGCAAACATTTTAGGCACGTTTATGTGTCACAATTTAAAGCACATTTCAATTAACAGGTTTTATTGCAGTGAGAGATTGGACAGGTTAAAATAACAATAAAGGCATTTGATGCATCTTTTCATGCTGGCTAACATACCTAACTGTACTAATTTTCACAACAAAATAACATTTTGTTTAATTTGTATCTTTAATGCTATAGAAACAAATAATAAGACACTAAAGTACCTTTTTATTTAATGTGCCAGGCTACTCTCTAGGTTTTGGAACAGAGCTACAGTCACTTTCCTTTTAGTCCCATTGTTCTTGTCATTGGCAGAGTTCCTGCTGGTGTCTCACTGGTGTCCCTGGTTGTTGTTGGCTTCCAGGGAATTGAGTGCATGTTGTGTGTGTGTGTGAGTGTGTGTGTGTGTGTGTTCATGCTCCAGTACAGCAGTCTTGACAGGATCCATGTCTCATCACCTCTGTGCTAATTTAACCACTCATAGATGCAGAGCGGGGAAACAGGGGCCCACAGGTGAGCCCGGTTCATTAAACAAAAAAAACAAAAAAAATCTCTCATTTCTTTCCAACCTCTAATAGATCAGACAAGATGAACCCAAGAGGAATTTGAGCATTCTTGGAATGGCACCATGACTCCGGCTCGCTTTGCCATATCGCATGTCCTTGCCTCTTCAGTTCTTACTTATAAGCGTAGTGCATTTTTACAAAAGATAAGCTCAACACTAAAAGCACTGTATGTGGACAGGCGACCATAAGATTGTAAAGCATCCAGTTTCTAAAACATCCTCTTTTATTAATTTGTTTTTTGGCAGCAGCTTTCAGAACTCTTTCACTTCTTCATTGCAGCGATACACTTCTATACCATGTATTCTTGGCGGTATGTCAGAATTCAAATGATTGTTGTAACGTTGTATGTGTGTTCAAATGCACAGTGTTTTATCTATTTATATAGGCAGCCAAAACCTTTGGCTAAACCTAGAAGGATTCCTTGCAGTCTACAACCTACACATGCAGGTTTCCTCTAAGGCCACATCCTACCTAGAATGAATAAGGAATTCCCTACATAGGCTACAGGTCTGTACAAAGCAATACAAAGCAATACTGAATAATAATAACACAGTTTTAATAAGTTTTAACTATTTTTGTCAATGCTTCTGTATTAAATTTAAGAACATTTTTAACATTCTGCCCACATTCTCCACCATTTTTTCACCATGCTGAGTACAACGGATTTGGGGATTTATTTTCTGTAAATAATACTGTAAATCAAAGAAAATATTTTTGTGTGTTTTGTGTTGCACATGATAGAAAATAATGTTAGGATTCACAGTCTTTCTTTTAGGATGAAAGTGTTTAGAATTTCTTCTATAAATCCTTAAACGCACAACACACACTAAACCTACAATGCACAGGTGTTGCATGGCTTCCCCTGTGAGCCACTGGCCTACAATCATTGCCAAAACCTTTTAATATGTTTGTAGCAAGCATTTTTACATGTTTTTAGATTTATGGAGAGGTTGTCCGAGGCTTGTTTGAGACTTGGTCTGACACTGGTCAGTTTTCGCATCACAAATACGATCCGTCCTCACTTTGAGTCTGTCGGGACCACTTATATTTTTGAGTCTTATTGGTTTGTAAAGGACAGAAAGTCTAAAGAGCCCCTAAATCTGTCAGGAAGAGAGTAAGCAAGAGTAAATTGATGTAAGAAGTTATATACCATTGACATTTAAATTTTGAAGTCTGATAGCCACAATTATTCAGCTTATTATAAATCATATGGTTTATCAGGTCCCATACGAGACTGTTTTAGATTGATACCCTCATCGATTTGATCCCCTGATCTCTAGCCACCCTTGCGTTGACCAGATACCAGATCCCATCTTGCCAAGCAATTTCCCCTCTCCCTGCGGTTTCACAGAGTAATGGCCCATGTAGGCAGTGTGGCAGAGGAGGAAACAAAAATAAAAATATATGAAAACAATACTGCTCCTCATAATTAGTGGGCAGCCGATCAATGGCTGACGGCATGGTCTAGCCTTTCGAATGATTTTTTTGCTGCTTTTGTTAGTGCTAGATATGCAATCGTGATCATTGAACAGTAAGAAGAGACTCCATGGTTCTTTTCCAAAACCTTAAAGAGTTAATTCCTTAATGGATGCTTTTGCCCTGCTTTCTGGTAAAAATGTCTAAACATTCAAGGTGACCTTTGAAATGATATGTACTGTTAAAAACATTATGTAAATAAATAAATAAATATAAATCATATTGTTTAGAACCCATCATCTGCTTTCTTTTCTATTTTTTAATATAAATCTACCAAAATTTAGTGAATTTTACCGAACATGTTTTTCACCACTGCATAAATAAAATTGCCAAAATGTGCTTTTTACTGTTTTGTCTTGCTTTTCAAAGAAAAATCAATTAAAAAACAACAATTTAAAAATACTTATTTAACACTGAACATTTTAAACTTTCTAGCAGACATTATACCAAAACACAATTTAACTTACATTTAATAAGTTACTAAAATAATATTTTCTGGCCAGTTTTTAAGACCCCTTCTTAAGTCAAACATGTATTTTTTTTTACTGTACAAAAAAATGCAGCCTTGTTGATCAGAAGATAATTCTTTTAAAACATAAAATTTTTTTACAAATCCCAATTTGAACACTATGTGTGAATGTTATAATAAATGTACTAATAGAGCTGTTGTAATTAATATAATTATTAATGTCTTTTTATTTTATTTTATAGAACACAAGTAAACTTTCAAAACTAACATTTTTTCACACTTAATTTTTTTTTGCTTTTTCATGCAATTTGTGCATGTGTTAGAAAAAGTTCTGAAGTTTATTTAATTGTTTAAGGCCATTTCGCGATTTTAGTAATCATACAGTAACCAGCAACAACCACCTCTTCCTCTTCTCATCGAAGACATGTGATGCAGTACTAAACAGTCTCTCACTGTCGGTGCTTGTAAAGATTTTTGCACCCCCCACCTCCACCGCTGGTGTCAGTAACCTTCATGTTCAGCTATTCATCAAAACCCCAGCAGAAGCAGAGGTGAGGTACGACGCAGGTGGAGTGTCAGTTTAATTTTTATAACAAATTGTCTCTTTTCTTTTCTTTTCTTTTCTTTTCTTTTCTTTTCTTTTCTTTTCTTTTCTTTTCTTTTCTTCTTTTAGGCTGCTGATAATCTAATGTCTGCTGACATGCAGATGCATTATTGGCTGTTGCCTCGTGTTATGCGTGTGATTGAGCATTAATGCAGCGATCTTGAAGTTAAAGACAACACGGATGCTCCGACTTTCAAAATAACACTCTTTGCTCTAGGCAAAGTCACACAGCTCCCACTCTGCACCACTCACATACTCTGGTTGGTAAAAACTTGAGAAAAGAGAGTCCCTGAGATAGGAGTGTGTGGAATGAAAGAAATGAATGAGTAATCGCTGATGACTTTATCATTTATTTTATTGTCTTTCAGGGTTTTCTTACAAAAAAAATAACTAAATAAATAATAATACAAAAAAAAAAAAATACAGTAAGCTAGCCAGGAGCTTAAGAAGGACTGTAACATCTTAACTTGGGAATTATTTTCTTTATTTTGTTTCTTGCTATTTTATTTATTTATTGATCTTTCATTACTCAGCAGACTTAGCCTAAATTTCTCAGTTGTTTAGTTGAAGTATCAATTTTGCCTCAGATATTTCTCCTTGAATTCCAACAAATGGTTAAATTTTTGATGTCTATTAAGATTGTAGAACATTAATGTTGATTGTTGTTGTTGTTGTTGTTGCAGATGAGATCTAATGCGACCTGCAGAGAAAATTCTGAGAAGAATGAAGCTGAAGTCTCAGTTTAGTCTCAAAATGTTCTTGGAGTGACCATTGAGATATTAATGAGAAGCTTTATTTAGATGAGACAAAAACTCTATAAATGGTGTATATAAAATAGATGTTTTAGTTGTGAAAGTATTTGAGAATTATTTCATAGTTCATATAAAGTCTCTGACTTTCGATTGCAACTTTGTCAGTTTGTTTGAGACATGATATGTGAGTTACTATGGATTGGAAGCAGGAGACTTAAGTAAAACCTAATTTACTATAAGTCTTCATTCATTTTTCGCTGTCTAAGAGAAACAATTGAGAGATTAACAAGTTTATTTATTTATTTTTTCCTACAGGGTAAGCAACTCAGAACAAAATACTTAATCACAAAAAGCTTGTAGGTTCTTGTGGATGAGGCCAGAACAAAATTGTAGACAATGTTTTTGTCTTTCACCTGACAAACGGTTAGTCAGGAGATAAATGAGCCACATCCCGTGCTTGTGAATGCATAATCAGCGAGAGTCAGTTTGCTAAATGTCTATATTGGATCAGTTTCCTGGACACGAGGGCATTTACAGTCTGTGCCTCATTAAACATGAGCTGTGTCCTCTTCCTCTATGCATTCGGCTCTATATTTAGAGTCATTTGTCCTGTTTCTCATTAGAGAGTGAAAAGCGAGAGAGAAAAGCAAGTGAGTGAGAAAGCGAGTCAGATCGCTATTAGTGGATCGGATTCCTGAGATGAGAGTTTGAATATGCTGTATCTGTTGAGACGGATAGGTTTCTGTAAGAGCATCTGCGGTTAGCGGCGCATGAGCTTGCTTATCAGAGCCAGATCTGAACGAGGATTGAGTCAGATGAAATGTTCACCTCATCGGTTCATTATTCATCATTTATGCTGTTGGAGAACACCCACATCTGTCAAACACTCGGTTGTAATGACATGTTTGAGAGAGTAATCCAGGCTCCGTCTGAGTAAACATGTCTGCTGAAAGGTTTCCGTCACTTTAGATTTGTTAGTATTTAAATGAGTTGCACGGTAAACCCTCTTTTGTATTTGTCACTGTGTGCTTTGTATGAACAACGTTTTTTTGATTATAATTAAAGGTTTAAAATGACAGTCGAAAATGTTTTTGAAAAGACTTATGCTCACTAAAGCTGCAATTATTTGATCAAGCATACAGTAAAAACTGTAATATTGTTAAAACTGAAATATTATTACAATATGAAATAACTTTTCTGTTTGAATATATTTTAAAATATAATTTATTTCTGTGATGCAAAGCTGAATTTCCAGCATCATTTATCCAGTCTTCAGTCACATGACCTTTGCAATATGATGATTTGCTGTTCAAGATATATTTCTTATTATTATCAATGTTAAAAACAGTTGTGCTGCTCAATATATTTATTTGATGAACAGGAAAAAAGGGAAAAAAATAGTTCAAAGAACAGCTTTTATTTGAAATATGTTTTTTTTTTTTTTTTTTTTTTTTTATAAAAAATCATATTGACCCTAAACCTTTGGTAGTGTATGTTCTCTCTAAATAGATACAAACATCCACTCTTCCAGATAATTGCATGTTGCAAGTCTCTGAAAGTTGGGTTGCTAGTAGGCGTTACTGTTGCTGAATGCCTATAATGTTTATGAGTGACAATCAAATTAAAATCAAAATATTTTGGGGGTAAATTTTATTTATAGATTAAATCGGTGCATGCGATGCATAATATCAAGGAAACAACACATGCTCTTTGTTCTTGTGGATAGCTGTATAAATTGAAAAGGCAACCTCCGGGCAATCTGGGTCCATGAGAACATTCAGGCTTGCAGCCAGTACAAGCGAGTACCACCAGCAGGGTTGAAGCCGGTTCCAGTGGTACTTCAAGCTGGAGAGGACTTGGTTTGATTACAAAGGAAAACACAAACACAGATCCATATCCCTTTGTGAACAACTGCCAGTTTGTTTGTGAGTAGCCTTGATTTAATATAAAAAGCTTAATTTTAACGTTGATTGATTGGATGAAGTCCACCATTGCTCTGACACTACACTGCAATATCTGACATTCGACGGAGCATGTGCACTCATTTCCATTGCTAGTCAGTCCCCCAAAGTTAGTGTTCATTTGCATAAAGTGAAACTTTTCCCAACTTTGTCTTGTCGCTGTCTTTTGTGTCAATGGATGTCACCAGCGCTCATTAAAAATGAATGAGATCATGTCTCTGGCAGTGTGAAAAGAGCTTTAGAGATCTCTGACTTTTGATAGTTTGTTGTTTGAGAACAGTAGGAGATTTTTTTGAGGTTGTTTTGATAATCTAGAGGAGACGTGAGAATACAAGGGTAGTAAAAGTGAAAGCAATACTTTCAATATAATTGCTGTTTTATTTGTGAATAATAATGGTCTCTTCAGGAAATTGTATATATACTTTTATGTACGGTTGACTCCAAAATTTTGAAATTTTCGGTTCCCGTAAGAACATTTCAGTGACTAATTGTTAATTGTTTTTCCAATGGAAAGATTTCATTTAAACTTAAAGGTTCCTTATGGAACCATCAATGCTAATAAAGAATGTTTATTTTTAAGTGTTCTTTTTGACGTCTATGGTTCCATGAAGAATCTTCAACATCCATGGAGCCTTTCAATTTCACAAAAGGCTCTTTGTAGTGGAAAAAGGTTATTTTTATCTTTTTTTTTTTTTTTTTTTTTTTTTTTAATGTTCCACACTAAGAAAAAAAAAAAAAGACTTAAAAAAAACTGTTTATTGAAAAGTTCTGTGGGGAACCCAAAATGGTGGTTCTTTGGCTTCACTATATGAAAACCTCCCTTTGGAACCTTTATTTTAATGAGCGTATTATATGAGGTCTTATTTTTGGATGCTGGTGCAGAATATCTCAGGCGTTCAGAGATGTGCCTTGTTTCTGGCTAGAATTTATCAACGTTGCTGTCGAGAATGCAATTTAAACTATACTATAACTTTAATCCTAGACTTGATTTAATCATGACAACAAATCTCTGACACTGAACACATGAGCTCAAGTGCAGCTGCTCTCAGGAAGAGCAGAGGATTGTTGTCTTCCACACTGACTCCCATCGTACATGGATGAGGCGCTTTTACCCAACCAAATGGTGCAGATATGATTATTTTTCATCTGCTGTTCTTGCGGTTCTATTTCCGCACAGGCGCTATATCTTACAGAGAATATGAGGTCAAATACTCTCGATCTGATTTTGACCACTAATGAAATGTCCTGCTCTGGCAGTGAAACTTGATTTTAAAGGGGTCAAGTGTCTTTAGATGAGAGGAACCTGGGATAAATCTCCATGACAACCAAACTTTCAGAGAGACATGAAGCATGTGAGATCTTCCTCTTCGCATAAATATTTGATCATATTCATCTCGTATACTAATTACATTTCTGACAGCTCATTAAATACATCCTGGAATAGAAATCTGAAGATAGTTCATACTGTAGGTACTTTTAGCAAGTCTTGTGCATTAATTAAAGGGTTTCCTGATTAACATTTATTTTAATATTTTTTAATCTTATAAAATTAATCAGCTACCATGTACCTTTAAGTTTCAAGTATGCGTTAGCTTTCATAAATAATTTTTGTGCATGTGTGTTGTTGTAATTATATATATATTGCTTTAAAGATGTATTGTATCTTCTTATATTTAGTTGTTAATTCTTTTAAAATATCTTAAATCAATAGTGGTTATTGATTTCTTTGAAAAGTTGCTCATTTGAATAAAATCAAAGTAAGCACTAAACCCCATGGAGAATATGTTGTTTGTGTTTTCTGCATTTCACATTTAAAAAGCAAAGTGCAAGTCAATATCTTTTTACATTGTCTGTGCAATATTTTATTTGCATAAACTGTATTAAAATATTTGGAACCGAAAATGTGAATTAACCAAACTTTAGAACGGACATTTTGGTTATTCAGCTACTTATCAACCAAGTCCAATAATCTAAAATAACCAAATTACCAAATTGGTCTTATTATTTTTAGGTCTATCACTAATTTTTTTATGCATCAGTTGACATTTAATTATATTTTGTGACATTTGCATAAGATAGAACTGTATTGAAATTCCACTTTCTTTATCTTCACAGAAAAATACAGATGGGTCATAATTTACTGACTTGAATTTAGCTGTTTATATGTAAAATTCCTAAAAAACAAGCATTTGAGTCTCTACTGAGTTTTTCTCGTATACACTGAATTTCTTCTATATTGCACTTCTAGTGATTCTTATCTTTCGGACAAAGAACTTTCAGCGACCACTTCAAAATATTATATATATATATATATATATATATATATATATATATATATATATATATATATATATATATATATATATATATATATATATATATATATATATATATATTGCTTCACATGACATTAAATGATGGACTTATGGATTATTGTGATGTTTTTAATCAGCTGTTTGGATTCTCATTCTGATGGCACCCATTCACTGCAGAGGATCCATTGGTGAGCAAGTGATGTAATGCAAAATTTCTCTGTATTTGTTCTGATGTAGAAACTCATCTACATCTTGGCAGCCATTTACTTTCATTGTAAAACAAACACAAAAAACATAAAAGCAAATTATGCTATCTCCTTTTGTGTTCCACAAAAGCAAGTAATACAGGTCTGAAATGACATGAGGGTGAATAAATGATGACAGTATGTTCATTTTGGAAGAATTATTCCTTTAATTGCTGTTTTTGCAGAAACCATTGTGACATTCAAGAGGTCTCATTTGTGATGTCTCTTTCTAGTGGAGTATTCTAGCCTTTGATGCAAAATTATATATTTTATTTCTCATCTCTTGAATAAAAGCTGTGGGTTGAAGCAGCATCTGTTGAGCTAATTGCATTAGTGAGACAGTAGGAACAGTGAGAGCTCTCTTGCCTCCCATTTCTATTTCTAACTCTGCACACGTTGTTTCGGTCGTGCTCCGCTCCCCAAGCAAAACGCCCTGATGTCTCTGGCTACATTTCAGATGTCTGACCCCCACTTAATCAAGATGTCTTGCTGTAGCTCTTCGCTTCTGTTTAAAGATTGTGAACACATGCTATTGTGATCCCAAACGGTTCTTTCTCTCATTCTCCTGCTCCTTGTCTATCCCTGTATGTCTCTCTTTCTTTTTTCATGTTCTTTCCTGCTCTGTTTGAACCTGCAGACAAGTCCTTAGTTCTTGCCTACACTTTCTTATATTAACTAGATATGAGCACTAACAGGTATACTCCTACAGACAAGCATGGTATGCGCCACAAGACCTATTAAGAACATGTTCTTGTTATATCACATCCCAAAATCAAGAAATAATAATTGTATTTTGGAGAAGCGTGTGATTTTTAACAAGAGGAACTACAAAAACGTAATAAAAAAGGTTTATAATGGTATACTTGACTGTTTTTTTTCTTTAGTTGAAATGTTAGGAAGTCTGTTTTAAACAGTAAAACAATAAAAAGGTTATTGAGACGTTTAATTGCAACTTCACATCTTAAAATTGCGACGTTTTTTTTTTTTTTTTTGTAATTGTGCCTGTTATATCTCACAATGTTGTTTCTTATTTTAGACTCAAGCTTAGTTTTTTTTTTTTTTAGTCTGATCCCCCATTGAGAATATTTTGCTGTTTTCTTTTCTTCTGCATTTTATATTTAACAAGTGCAAGTCAATAAATAATAAGCTGTTTATTTCAGAAATGTATCATTTTCACAATCTGTATTAAAAATGTATGTAAAATATTTAGGATGACCACCAATGCCGATAATCTCAAAATAGCCAAATTAATTGGCCTATTTATTTTTAGGCAACAAATTGCAATGGTTAAGTGACATTTATTGTTAATAATTTGCAATAAGGTGACATTAAAGAACATTAGTTGTTGAATTAACATTACACATGAATTGGAAATAAATGTAAGTTTTTATTAATCTTTGTTAACATTCGGTAACTATTCATTGTTAATTCATGTTAACGTCCATTAAATAATATATGCAGATACTTTTGATTTTTACTAATTTATTAGTAAATGTTGAAATAAACATAAACTAAGATTAATAAATGCTTTAGAAGTAATTTTCATTGTTAGTGAACCTTTTTTTTTTTTTAAGTGTTAGCCATTTTCAAATAAGAGAAGCGTATTAAAATTGCAGATTGATACAGATGGGTAAAATTTTCTTCATTGGGCTTTACTTGCATGCTTTGAATTTATTGTCATTTTCTTTATTGTTAACTGTTAGGAAACCTGTTTTCGTCTCAGAGTAAAACAATAAAAAGCTAATTGTGACTTATGTTCCCCTTAACTGTGACTTTGTTTCTCGTAATTGTGACTTTATTTCTCACTATGTGACTCTTATTCCTTATTTTAGACTTACAGTCACCTGTTTTGTTTTTTAGTCTGAAACATAAAAAAAAAAAAAAAATACTAAAACTGATTTTCACTGAAATGTGATCTAAACAATATGTAAAAATCATCTCTTTTTGCTAATTGGTGAATCAGCAAACAAATAGTGGATGCAGGAAATGATTACTCTGAAATATAATAAGCATATCCAGAAACTAAGAGCCAGAGCTATAAAAAAGATATTTGCTGCAGCTTTACTTAGAATTCAATCCTTTCAAATGGAAACTACAGGCGTAAAGGCATCGTATAGCTGTATCATCATTAACTCTGATAATGACTCATGTCGATATAGAGGACGTGCCATCCTCACCCGCTCTTGACTTTACAGCCGTTCCTTTTGTTCATTAGCCTGGTTCGACCGCCTTCATGCGTGTGTATAACTGGAAAGCCCTAATGAGCTTTTTCTCATCAAAAGTTCATCTGTTCAGCTTAGCAATCATCCGTATTGTAATATTTTCCTTGCCATCTCTCTCTTATCCGATTGTCACAGGGAATCTCATTTAGGAAGACGGAAAGGCCTCGCAGCTTTAGTTCAGTCCAGTCGCTCTAAATCAAATAACCTGCTACAGTGTTGTAGTGTTTTTCTCAGTAAGCCTTTATGGTCGAAATCATGAGAAGCCAATTGCTATGCTGGACCTTTTTGTAGGCATGAGTGTATTTGAGCTTGCTGTGAGAGAGAAAAGCCTCTGAGGCTGCATATACACAAGGTATTTTCCACCTGGGATCCGCGGTCAGCGTCAGCAGATAGTCATCTGAGCATCTTTCACCTGATACCAGTGAATCTGAAGATCACAATGGCGATGTCCACTTAGAAACCAGATTTCTTGCATCGCTTAAAATCATGTTTTTTTGTGTGGAACGAACTCTTGTAAGTGCTTTGGCAATTACAGGCAAATGCATTTTTATGTTGCTCTTTATCCTATGTGTGAGGTCCGTCGAATGTGTAATGTTCATTTTGAGTCAAGTTTTTCTTTTAAGTGTGGAGAGATGAGAAAGATTAACCTTCATGTATCTGGTTTTTCGTTTACACTTATAAGAGATACATCTCGCCTGTTCACGTACTCAAGGTCAAGCTGTTATTTTAGAGAAACAGAACGATGTTTAGAAACGCTGCTGTTTTTGAAGTGGTCATATCATAAAAAAACAGGATTTTTCTTGCTCTTATGAAAAATAAATGTAGGAATATCATGTAGACATCATAACCAGGGGTTTAACAGTTCAAATTTCTCCCCAATTTCTCACTTTCTGCAAAGAAAATATATGGCTACATCCACACGAAGCCAGAGCTTTCCCTATCCGATCTTTTTTCCCCCTCGTCTCAAGAAATATCTGGCTACACACGAAACCATGAAACTGACACAAAACGATGTAGTATACATTCCAGACCAGTATGTGGCGCTGTAGTTCTCCCACAGAGATACACTAAAAACGTAGAAGAAGACTTGGACTATGCACATAAACCTTGCGCGTGGTATACAAACGAACATGGAACAATACATCTATTAATCTGTGTTAATGTTAGTTAATAAAAAGAAAATAGTTCAGTGTTTGTTCATGTCATTGTTGCTGTTACATGACGTGCAAGACGTGGGGTGATGACATGAATTTAATTGATTCAGAAAGGATGCATTAAACTGATCAAAAGTGACATCATTTCTGAAGGATCGTGTGACACTGAAGATAATGGCTGCTAAAAATTCAGCTTTGCATCACAGGAATAAATTGCATTTTAAAGTATATTAAAATAAAAAGTTTTAAGTGGTAATAATATTTCACAGTATTGCTATTTTACTGTGTTTTTGATCAAATAAATGCAGCCATGGATAGCATTAGAAACTTCTTTTAAAACCTTAAAAAGAATCTTACCACAAACTTCTGAACGTAAATGTATACCTAAAATGTTTGAATCTAGCAAAGGTTTTAAGTTAGGTTTTAGAATAAATCACTTTAATTTCTTCTTTTAAATGCAACCAGTAATGCAAATTTTTGAAGGCCAGCAATAATGATTTTCCATTTTAATTTCACAATATTATTATTTTTATACACGTGACAGACAATAATCTTTTTGAATATTATTGGGTACGTACACCTTCATATCTTTCCTGATTTATTTGGTAATTAGTACACAACAACCAGTTAAAACACAGTTGAGAAATAACTATTTCCAGGCTGAAAAAAATTAAATAAATACATCTCCTAAAATGATTTATTTGGCTTAGCTTATTTAAGCTGGTCAACTGAAATTTTTTAAAAAAATCCTTCTAAAACCAGCTAACAGACCAGCTTGACCAGGGTTGGAGAATAAGACCTGCAAATCATCTTAGGCTGTTTTATAATATAATATATCATAAATTAAATACATTTCATAATTTGTGTTGTCTCTATAAAAGCAAAATGATCATAAAAAATAATAAGTGCTAATGCTAATATTATCCAAAGCCCCACTTTGCCTACAGTATATCATTTTTTGCGGGCACAAAAGGCACCTGTTTTGTAGAAAGACCCCCTAAAGTTTCTTTGTCTGTGTCCCGCTGCGCTGTGCGTCTCATACAAGTGTATTATCACCCGGCCAGCCACCACTCTTCCCTTCATTTAGACTATCGATCCTTGTTTTTTCTCATTCTCAGGGCTTTGTGTAATCGAATAGATCCAACACCAGCTCTCTGCTGCTGTCCTATAGGACCAGCGTCGAGCAGTCGCAGTCTATTAGCGAATATGAATAATTAATCAGGCATTGCTAGATGGGAAAAGGATACGCATATACAGAATCCATATTAATTATGATGTATTGTGTCGGTGTATTACGGCACCAATAGGATGACTTTCCTATAATAAGTGCACTTTGAAGTTTAGCTGTGCATCTTCAGGTGAAATGACGTTATGCATTGACAGAATGATTTCTTGACACAAAAGGACAGTAGGGAACGGACCGTAGAGATATGAATGACAATGCAGCTGGTTAAATACAGCGGTGCTATTTCATGAATGGGGTACACAATAGGATTTGCCTTTTTTAACAAACGGTCAGTTAATCAAGCTACTTAACCACCAATGTTAATGTTAATTTTCAATTGAATTTTTTAGAATTTTATAAATAATTTATTTTTATTTTTTTTGCAAATCAAAATATGAATATCTACAGTTAACATTTTTTCATTAATTAAAGTTGTTAATTAAAAATGTTTATATATAATTTTTGCTGTCAATCTAACTTTTTTTTTTTTAGATATACTTTTATATTATAATAATTTCACATGCAATGTTCAAATTTATGTAGAAACAACATAAATACAGTTTATATATTTTTTACATTTGTTTAGTGGCATCTTTTTATGACTGAAGATGAGTATCACTCATACCAGTTCTACCGATGTCAAGTCAAGTCAAGTCACCTTTATTTATTTAGTGCTTTAAACAAAACATATTGTGTCAAAGCAACTGAACAACATTAATTAGCATTTAAACAGTTAAATGCATTTCATCATTGAATTCATAATTTTTGCATAACTCCGGGTCCAGGGATGGAAATTAGCACCCGCCACCAGCCAAATGCGGGTGATTTTGTGTTGTGGTGGGTAAACTCGCTTCACCTTCCGGCCACCATGGCGGGTAAATAAAAAAATAGCATACTGTTTCACCCGGCTGGTGGACAAAAAAGTTAATTTCCATCCCTGGTGTGTGTACAACACGCAATTAAGTGTAATATCATCCAAAGCAGCTCCGTGGAGAAAGGCGGCGTAAACCGGGCTCGAAACGGCGGTGTTGTTCCCAGTACAGTGTTTGCAGCTGAAGTTAGTGCTGCTGGCGGAGTGATATATTTGTTGCTTATTTACAGTACGTTTTATAGCACGTGCTCATGATATACAAGATCGCGTGAAGAGTTGAATTTGTAATCGCGCACAGATTTCCGCATACTGTCATGTCTCTGGTAAATTCATTCTCCTCCAGCATTCTGCAACATTTTAGATTATATGGACAGTTTGTGTTTATCTTATTGTTTTTAACGGCATAATAAGCAAACTAACAAACAGTATTATCGGTGTCTAATAACTGATGTCCGGGGGATGCATTTTATTTCCAGTCTTCAAGTACTTTTTCAGAAGTTAGCTCTGTGGCTAGTAAGTTGTTATGCTGTTCATTTTTGTTTGTAGAAACAACATTGTATCGCTACACATGTTTGACAGCTCTGGCATGATGAGACGCGTAAAAACCATGTATTAAAAACGCCGTGCGTTCGTTTGTCGACGGCATAAAAGTTTGCGAGCTGAGATTTCTTTCAGTGATACAGTGATGAACAGGGGACTTTTCCCCACGTGTTCCCTCAACCAAAAAAAAAAAAAAAAAAAAAAAAAAACACTTATCCTGGTGAATCCTTTCCTTTGGAATTAAATACAACATTATTAATGCGTACGAAAACAGTTTAGAATATCGCAAAAATGTTTCTGTGCATTAATAAAGTTGAGTGCAGTGTATCATCCGGTTGGGCTACAGAGTTGAGAGAATGAGCCACTTCAGCAAGAGTCGGCTGTTTCAAAACCTAGTAAGCTGCCTACATAGGCAGCATTTTTGAGCATCACTGAAAGAGAAAATGTCAGTATTTCATTGAGACTTGAGATTAAATAAACTGCTTAAGTATTGTAGATCTTGTAGTATTAATTTTCACATGCAGTTACACATTGTCAGTTAAAAACAAGAAAGTGGCTAGTAAAAACATTGAGTGGCTGGTAGATTTTGAAATCCACCAGCCACAATGGCCGGTGGGCAAAAAAGTTAATTTCCATCCCTGTCCCGGTCGTCGACACCAAGCTTCATTGCAATTTCTTTCTAGGAATTAATGCTTTCTCTGAATCTTTAAAGTCTCTCCTTGAGCGATCGTACAGGTGCAGATATATTTGTGCCAGCTCAGCTATTCGACACTCCAGTGTAATCATGTTGCTAGTGACTAGGCCAGAGACATTGTTCTCTCTTGCCTGACCTCCGCTGAATGAGAAATGAACTGGGGAAAGAAATCACACGTCAAAGAAGGTGGAGTTTCAGAACACACCCACAGATTGCGTAACCTCCACGGACCAATAGAAACTCAAAGGTGTTTAGGAGCCGAAACAAACTCCCCAATAAAGTTTGCTTTGGTCAGCTGTTTCGAACTGCCGAAACAAACTCAAAACAAACTTCGTTTCGGCCTGATTTTGTTCAAAATGATGTCATATCAGTTCATTCTTCGATTTCGTTTGAAGTATATCGGGGCGTTAACGGCCCTAGTACTGACCTTTAAGGTACTCCATACTGCACTTGTGATCTATATGATACCTCTTCATTCACTAATATGAATTGATGGCCGTCATATAAGTATGACTTAAACCATGCTAATACACTTCCATTAATGCCAACAAAGTTTTCTAGTCTATGCAAAAGAATGTTGTGGCCAATAGTTTCCAACGCAGATAAAATACCACTAATGGAGAGATACAACCACGATCAGATGATAAGAGCAGGCCATTTATAACTCTAAGGAGAGCAGTCTCAGTACTATGATATAGTCTAAATCGTGACTGGAAATCTTCACAGATACCATTTTTTTAAGAAGGAATATAATTGTGAGGATACTACCTTTTCAAGTATCTTGGACAGAAAAGGTAGATTCAAGATCAGTCTGTTATTAACTAGTTCTTTGGGGCCTAGTTGTGGTTTTTTGATGGGAGGCTTAATAACAGCCAGTTTAAAGGTTTTGGGGACAAATCCTAATTACAATGACAAATTAATAATAGTCAGAAGAGGATCTATGACTTCTGGAAGCACCTCTTTTAGAAGCTTAGATGGAATAGGGTCTAACATACATGTTGTTAGTTTAGATGATTTAACAAATTTATACAATTCTTCCTCTCCTATAGTAGAGAACGAGTGGAACCATTCCCCAGGGGATCTATAGTGCACTGTCTGATGTGAAAGTGTAGCTGACGGCTGCATGGTTACAATTTTATCTCTAATAGTATCGATCTTAGAAGTAAAGTAGTTCATAAAGTCATTACTGCTGTGCTGTTGGGAAATGTCAACACTTGTTGATGCTTTATTTTTCGTTAATTTAGCCACTGTATTGAATAAATACCTGGGGTTATGTCTGTTTTCTTCTAAAAGAGACGAAAAGTAATCAGATCTAGCGGTTTTTAATGCTTTTCTGAAGGATAGGTTACTTTCCCGCCAAGCAATAAGAAATACCTCTAGTTTTGTTTTCCTCCGGCTGCGCTCCATTTTCCTGGCTGCTCTCTTTAGGGTCCGAATGTGCTCATTATACCACGATGTCAGACTGTTTTCCTTAAGCTTCCTTAAGCGTAAAGGAGCAACTGTATTTAAAATGCTAGAAAAGAGAGAGTCCATAGTTTCTGTTACATCATCAAGTTGTTCTGAGGTTTTGGATATGCTAAGGAATTGGGATACATCAGGAAGATTACTTACAAAGCAGTCTTTTGTGGTAGAAGTTATGGTTCTACCCATACTTGTAACAAGAAGTAGAATTTACAGTTTAAGCTATATGAAGTTTGCACAAAACTAAATAATGATCTGAGATATCATCACTTGGCTGCATAATCTATGACATAGATTTTTTCCCCCCATAGTATTAAATCATTGATTATAGCCATTCAGCATTACAGTATAAATAAGAGCTATCAATTTTAACATTTATTAGACTTTAAACAATAATAGCTTTTAATTTAACTTAAACTTAAAACAATCTTCACATAAACCCATTATAATAAATGCTCTTCAGCAAGTAAATGTACAGAAATTGAATAAAGTTATCAAACACTAAATTCTAAATTGAATCTAGATTAATTAAAGCTATTTATCCAAAAGTTATTGATTTCCTCTTTTTTTTCTTTTGTTCTCTGATTAGCATAATGACATCATAGCAGCTATGTTGTGAGTTTTTTTGGCTGCTATTACCTAAAAGCTGCCACTGTTGAATGTGGCTCGGATTGACACACATCGTTTTTTCACACAACCTCTTATTTATTATTGCATTTTAAATATTTTAATATTTATACATTTCTGTGACCCGTTTGTATTGTATTTTGAAGAAATAAAATAAATTCAGATTTAATAAAAATAAGTGACAAGAAAGAAAACTTGTGAGGAACATCCTCCAGCTGGTGCATACAGTATAATTGAATAAATAATTTTACATACACAAATGTTAATTTGAGCCAGTGTAATCCTGCCAAAACAGGATCCTGGTAAAACAGCCTGATTTGATGTTTTATTACACATAATGATTTTAAGGACTTTAATAAGAATCAATTCGATATGCATATAGTGATGAAGTGCATGGCACACTTTTTATGGCTATAGCATTGGGAGTTTAATTCGCCATGGGAATTTTACTATATGCCTGACTAAACAGATGATCATTCGGTCTAGACTTAAACAACGAGACCGTCTGAGTGTCAGGAGCAATGGAAGAAAATGTTCTTCTTCCTTTCCACATGAAGATGTTCTTGGCACTAAAATTAGATGTTTTAAAGAGAGATAATATGTTGATCTGTAGTCCATTGAGTGCTTTAGAAGTAGAAGCATTTTATAGTTCATACAGACAGATAACCAGTAATGATAATAGGATTGGACCATCATATAGGATAATACGATAGGACTGATGCAATCATATTTTCTGGTTATACCTCTGAACAAGCAGCATCTTAATTATGGATATGTTGGGGAATCTACCCAGTGAAAATGCATTGTGAAAATAAAATCTTGAAGTTAGGAATTCATGTCTTGTATGTTCTGAAAAGCACTTGCCATTAACGAAGACATAGTTGTGCTGTTGCATGTGTACTTTAATTGTTAGTAGTACTTACTAATGCATTGCTATTGATATAATATTTAGATTTTTTTTTAAACATTATTGTTTATTAGGGTGGGTCAAGTTGCTAAATATTGAATAATGACTATTGATGTATAAATGAGTAGAAAAAATTGATTATTTGAATTAATTGACTTTTAGTTAGTAGTATAATAGTATAAGAATAATATTCATTTTGTATTGTAGCAAATATTAAAGGTGCCATATAATGAAAAACTGTATTTACCTTGGCATAGCTGAATAATACGAGTTCTGTACATGGAAATGGCATACCGTGAGCCTCAAACACCATTCTTTTCCTCCTTCTTATGTAAATCTTGTGCGTGCAAAAGACTACTTAAAAAGAGGCGAATCACAACAAAACACCAACTGTGACATTACAGTCGGGATAATTAATATTTCTGCTCCCAACATTTGTATAATGTATACCAGCCCATGTTCTAGGCCAGCCGGACCTGCGCAGATGAATCATCGATGCAGTGTTGCCAGATATTGCTATTAAAACAAACAAAAAATGATAAAATAAATAAAAATAAACCAAAATGATTTCATATCTTTTGCAATTAAGATAAGATAAAGATATCGCTGACCCTAAACTGCAAAGCTCTACTTTATGAACTTTCTAAAGTGTCACAAAAAAAAGTGGAAAAGACAAGTCCAAAAACGCTTATAAGAGCTGGATCTGGCAACACAGTGGCTGCGTCCACGCCCTCACGTACAACTCTCTCTCAAGCCTCGGTCACTCCATCAGCGTCTCGCAGTGATCATGTTCATACCACGGATGCTAAACATTCTTGCAAAATCTCTCAAAATCTGTATCTTTCTCTGATATAAGCTCAAACATATAAGGCGGGATGCCTAATCTCTCTATCGTACACGCCGTACAGTAGAGATCTGTTTGCTGTGTGAGCTACTAAAATGAGCCGCGCTGTGAAACAGCCAATCAGAGTAGAGCTCAACATTATTATTCATGACCCTTTCAAATAAGGTAATAACAGACCATTTCATTAATCCTAGAGTTGTAAATGGACATGTAAAACCATTTCTGGAGAACTTTTGCCCTTACCTAAGCCACATACCTTCTATATGGATATTAGAGAACAATTTAAAATATTGTACCAATGCATTCTATAGCACCTTTGAATTAAAATAAAAATAAAATTGATAAAATAATATTTATATAAATTTATGTTATGATTTTCAAGATGTTAAATGTCATTTTGTGTTGCCCATTTTAGTAGATAATGAGCCAATGGTTGTGACAACCGTAATTTTTTTTCAGCTTAGTTTGAATGTATCTTTTGAACTGGACAGGTGTAGAAGCTTTGCACTATGAATATGAGATTATGTCTACAGAGTCTGTCAAACTCTTTTATTTAAAAAGAGCAGAAAACTGTACTTTTTTTTTTAATAGCAAAGCTACTGTACACTTGTACATTTGTGAAATAATTAAACATGAAAGAATTTCATTACACATTTTAAGTAGATCTAACAGTTTGCACAAAGACAGTGAATAAAAAGGCTGTGCTTTTGTGCGATTTGTTTTACATAGGCCTCGCTTCACCCTACAGCAGACCTTAAAATTGCTTCCTGTAATCACGACAACTGGCAGGCCATTACAGCTTGTCAACAGCAAAGGCTTTTAATGAATAACAATGTTGTCGTATCCTTCATATTGTCACGTAGCTCCAAACACAAGGTGATTTTGGAAGCGCCGATGCCACTGGCTCAGCGATTCAGAATCCCAGAGGAAATTTTTATTGGCCTTACTTTTATCACCCAGGAGACTTATTTGATTTCTCAGCTATGTTTTTATTGAAGTAACAACTTTGAATATTTTAGGAGATATAAAAATAGGCACATTGTTGACAAAGTAGATGTAGAGCTATAAAATTAACATCAGATCTTCAAAGGATATGATGAAATGTTTTTGGGTTCATATCAGTGTATCGTTGACATACTATTATAGATAAACCTAATATTTTCTGGCTTCATTTTAATTTTAAAGTTTTAAAATATTTAATCTTTTTTAGTTAGTGTTTTATTTTGATTGTTTTATATATATATATATATATATATATATATATATATATATATATATATATATATATATATATATATATATATATATATATATATATATATATATATATATATATATATATACATATACATACATTTATTTTCGGCTTCCATTTAAATTTTAAAGTTTAGTAATTTTGTGGTGTTTTTGCCATTTGTGGTTTTTGTTGTTTTTAATATTTTTTTTTAATTTTAATAATGTTTAATTAGTTTTACTTTTAGCTATTCTATAATAAGTATTTTAATTTAAATGGCATTAAATGAAAATATTTTTTTTGTTTTTAGGAATTATTATTTTTTTTCAGTTTTACTTTTAGCTATTTTATTACAAGTTAAACTATGAAAATTAGAAATTATTTTAACTACCTGAATTAAAATAAGTTAAGCGACATGAAATGAATAGTAATAATAATAATAATAATAATATTAAAAATATTTTTTTGTTTTAATAAGTAACTTAACTTAAAAGTTAACTTAAAAGTTAAACTAAATTAAAATTAGAAAATATTTCAATTATCTGAGTTAAAATAAGTTTGTTTTTTCATTTAAATAAATAATAAATATAAATACAGTATAGAATAAATATAATACACAGTCTTACCAGCGCTGCACTGTATGGGACAAGTAACATCCTGCAGCTGCCCTTCAGTGGCCTCACAGAAGAATTTATGGTGGTACGCACCAGAGAAGCCCTACAGTACAGGGACTCCAGGGACTGCAAGGTGGCATCAGCCGGCATTGAGGTGAGGACAGGAAGGAAATGGAAGGCTGCAGTGTTGGTGGCAGAGTCATGCCTGAGACAAAAGGCACTGGTGGGCACCGTGGCGACAGGCAGAGGTTAGCCAGGCCCGCGGCAAGGAAAGACACCATCTACTTCAGGAAGAGGTCCGAGCAGCGTGGAGGAAGATCGAGTGAGCAGGGCGGTGGGACTCCAGCAGCAGGGAGCGTGGACTAGGTGGGAGAGTACACTGCAGCACAGGATCACCTGGGCAAACATCTTGCAGGCAGATTTCCATCAGGTCCGTTTCCTGGTACAAGCTGTCTATGATGCCCTGCCAAGCCCAGCGAACCTCCATGTCTGGGGGAAGAGTGAGACACCTTCCTGCCTTTGCTCTGGAAGAGGCTCTTAGCTGAGAACATCTCAGCAGCTGTCCAAAGGCTCTAGCTGATGGTCACTATTGTTGACGCCATGACCAGGTGCTTGGCCTCAGCCATCAGCACCAGCAAGTACCATCATGCTCCAAAGAAGGCAGTCAACTTCATTAAAATTAACACCAGGCCTCCTCCACAAAGCTTCGGACTGGCAGCTGTAGGTCGACCTGGAAAAACAGCTGAGGTTCCTTCAGCACATTGCAACAACAAGTCTCTGGCCAGACATGATAGTTACCTCCAAGGTTTCAAAACAGCTGATCATGCTGGAACTTATGGTTCACTGGGAAGAGTGTATTTAGGAAGCAAATGAGAGGAGACGAGCTAAGTACCAGGAACTGTTGGAGGAGTGCAGGGAGAGAGGCTGGAGAACCTTCTATGAGCCTATAGAAGTGGGCTGTAGAGGCTTTGCAGGATGTTCACTTTGCAAAGTCCTCAGTCGTTTGGGCATTACAGGGGTGGCCAAGAAGAGGGCCATTCAAGCCGCGAGCAAAGCTGAAGATAAGGCCACAAGGTGGCTTTGGATTAAAAGGGCTGATCCGTGGGCTGCTACTGGGACGCAAGTCGGGGCTTGATCAACCCCTGGCTGGGTCGCCTGGGTGAGGGTGTATGATGTTGCGAGACCCGAAACACCCATTAATGTCTGGCTCAACCACTGACTACTAGAAACAGACCATCTAACAAACAATAACAGCATAGGAAATAAATAAATAAAAATATAAATTTAATAAACAAACAAACAAACAAACAAACAAACAAACAATAATACATTATTGTATTTTAGTTAGTTTATTTTATTTCAGGTAACGCTTTTTTATGGTTTTATTTTGTATCATGATCTCTGACTTTTGCATTGGTTTTGGTTTTATAGAAAGGTTTATGGTGTCACTAGAAAGTAAAGGATATATTGTGAGCTTACTAGTTCCTCCCACCAAAAACAAACAACACATAATCAAAAAAAAAAGTGTTTGTTGTCCATTTAATCTTGCTGTTTAGAAGTAACAGCTGAGCTATTAAATAGATCTCCTTTGTGAATTTTCTTTCCTTTGGGCTTTACCTTTAATTATTAGTGAGGAGAAGCGGCGTGACACGGCCTCTGCAGCTCTGTGCCGTGCAGATTGAGGTCTGACCTTGGCGTGAAAAGCCTGCCTCTTGCTGTCTGTCTCTCTGTCTGGAGTGGCAGCTGTACCCTGACAGGACGACGGTTCCTAGCTCTACTTGACATGTACCTAGGAAGGGTACTGTACCTCTGTCCCTGTAGTTTACCTCCCCTCTCTTTCTCTTTCTCTCTCTCTCTCCTTGGTACTTTCACCTCAAGGTCCTGTAGCACTATCATTAATAATGGAGAGCGGTTGGAGTGGTACGGTGTCCCAGAGAAACTCAAGCCTAGACAGTGAGCAAGTCTGGCTCCTCTACACACATTTTTTCAAGCCACAAACTTGCAGCAGCGCTTTTCACTTTCATTCTTCTGCTTAAAAGATGAAGCTCGTACAAGCACGGAGTTGTTTGGAATGGTCTTTATTGCTTAGGGTGTGTACTGCGTCACATTAGTTGACAGATTTCTGTCTTCGCTCCAAACAGTACGTGGGGAAATTCTGCTGTAGCGCTCAAAGAGAAGAGTGTGAAATACAGAGAGGGCGAGAGGATGACTGATGTTTGGAGAACAGAGCGTTGTTTGACTGCGAGCTTCGGCCCACTCAAACCGTTTCGTAAAAAGTAAAGGTCTGTTGTCATTTACTCTCCCTTAACAAATCAGGTTGTTTCAAATACTTCTGATTTTAGAAGTAATGACTAGTTAATGACTTTTTTCCAAGTTTTGCTGAATCTTGCGTACATTCATGAGTTATACGCAGTGTTCATTTAGTAGCACATATATATATAATATATATATATATATATATATATATATATATATATATATATATATATATATATATATATATATATATATACATATATATATATATGTATATGTATATATATATATATATATATATTATTTATTATATTTATTATTATAGTTTTTTTATTAATTTCTTTTAATTAGTTTTTTTTACATCTTCAATTAAATATTTATTTTAAGTTTTGTTAAATTTATGTGCTTTCAACATTTTTATTAGTTCGTTTTTTAGCTTTATTTTTTCACTTTTATTTTTTGTAATTTTAGCACTTTAACTTATAATTTACTTTTTTGAAGCTTTTAAAAAAAATCCAACTTAAATTTATATTGTAGTATTTCAGCTTTATTTCAAATAATGAAACCATTTTTAACAGTTTTAGTTTTAGTTAACAATAATAATACTGGTTAAGGACTATTTGTTTGTTCATTTATTTTTGTCATCATCCACTTTTTTTGTAGATTTTATTATAGCAGATATTTTGCTAAATGATATCAGTATTCTCTTTTCCCCCATTTCTTTCATTTTATATATATATATATATATATTTTTACTTTTTTTTGTTTGTTTTCACACATTTTCTTTTATTAATTATTTATGGTTTCCCTTCAAAGGCCTTACAAAAACATACAATGTAACTCTTGTTTCTGCCAAAATACAATACTTACTGCAATAAACAAATAAAACAGATAATTTATTATTAGCCATCACTTTTTCAAATAAATAAATAAAGACTCAGAAGTTTATAGAGATTTATAAATCTTCTATTTTAAGCAGATGAAGTACGTTTTCATAGTATTTTCAAATGAATGTATTATAACAATAACAACCTTTTCATTAAGTGAGCATTTTGGGGTTAGCATAGTACATATTTATGTAAGGAGTGATGTTGATTTGTTGGTTACTCTTTACATATTTTAGGTGTTTGAGTATAAATACTCATTTTTTTTTTCTTTACACAAAGGTTCCAACTTAATATTTGCATCTCCTTGCGTCTGCATGTATTGTGAGTCAGAGCCCCAGGCTGGAAAGCTCAACCCTGATGAACTGGAGAGTATGAAATTTCATTTGTAACAGATGATTATGAACATTTGGATCGCTGTAGCTCAGCCAAAGTTTTCTGCTGTCTCATTCCCCTCCTTCATTTCTACTTCAGAGATCCTGACCGGATTAAAAGGGCATTTTTCTTCTAAGAAGTTCAGGTGCAGTACAGGTGCATTTGGTGGGTGGGGTTTATAGATCAGGTGAAAACAGAAGCCCCTCCCATCTGCTTTAATACACTCTTTAATGCCACACTGACCCTTAAAGGTCAGTAGATCCTCAAGTAATTTTCAGTTTTCAAATAGGATGTTCCTAAGCTTATTTAGCTTAAGTCACAATTAAAAATTTATTAATGTCACTGCATTAGATAACAAGATATCAAACCAAGTAGCATTTAATGTACTTTAAATAAAAAATAAATAAATATGAAAAGTCTTATATGCTCACTAAGACTGCATGTATTTGATCAAAAATACAGTAAAAATAGTAATATTGTGAAATATCATTACACTTTAAAATAACTCTTTTCTATTTAATATATTTTAACATAATTTATTCCTGTGAATTTTTAGCAGCCATAATTCTATCATGAATAGAAAATTTAAAATAATAGCATTTAATTGAAATAGAAATCTATTGTACCATTATAATGGTCTTTACTGTCACTCTTGATGAATTTAATGTTGCTGAATAAAAGTATTAGAGAAGGTATACAATGTATATACTATTAGTGTATGTACTATTCAAAATGAGGGTTGTGAAATTAATTCTGAGAAAGCGTCATCCAGCATTTGTTTGAACCTGCCATTTGGTCTAGTATTTTTGATTTCATTCAAAGACATTCAGGCATGTTTAAGTTTGTCCAAATACTTTTAGGGTTCAGACTTAGGCCAGTTTGCAATAATTTGATTTAGCATTTGAAACAATGCTGGAAATATTGTGTGCTCCAAAACCAGATAAATGTTTCGAGGTGTGTATGAATTATTGGAAACCTAGGTAGATGCATTGTAAGTCTCATCAGCTTCTCTTCACACCCATGACATGGTTTTCAAGTTGCCACAGAAGATCTCATATAACAGACCTTTTGTAAGCTAACAAATGAAACTATCCAGAAACCTCATCCACTCTTGTATTTTGCTGTGAACATTTAATAATTGGGCCTGAAACATTGTGACAACTATGAATATAAAACGCACAATCTATGTCTAAGTCTTCTCTTTGCTCTGTTTTGCACATCTCTCTTCAGGATGTTTACTTTCTGTCAACTCAAACTGTGCCATGGCGTGGGTCATGAATATTAATTATGTTATGTGAGATTTGCTGAAAAGTAGACGTCTGTAGGAAGGAATTCTTAAAGGAATAGTCCTTGAAATTTAAATTAACTGAGGATTTTCTCACCCTCAGGCCATCCATGATGTAGATGAGTTTATTTCTTCATCAAAACAGATTAGGAGAAATGTAGCATTACATCACTTGCTCACCAATGGATCATCTGCAGTGAATGGGTGCCGTCAAAGTGAGAGTCCAAACAGCTGATAAAAACATCACAATAATTCACAAGTAATCCACACCACTCCAGCACATAAATTAATATCTTTATTATAATTGAAAAAGCTGCATGTTTTTAATAAACATTAATTAACATATTTAACTTTAAATTGTCGCTTCTGGCAAAAATATGAGTCCATATAGTTTTCTTTAGTGAAAACGTCATCTGGTCTGAATCAGGTGAGAAATATTCACAGATCAAGCACCGTTTACAAGCTAAAAAAAAAATAAATAAATAAATAAATAATTAAAATTCAAAACAGTTCTATACAAATATATTGGTGGTTTTTGATGTGAGAGAACAGCAGGGGTTGGACTTTTTACCTGAAGGAAGAGTTATTATGGATCTGGGTTGCCAGGTCTGCATTACAAAACCAACCCAATTGATACCCAAACTTGCCCAGTCAGGTACCGGGGGAAATTGGCTATTAACATTGCTACAAAATAGCATTCTGGGTGGATCCACCTTGGTCAAAATTGTGTGTGACTGGGGTTTCGGCTTCAACCTGCAGACTAAATAAACAGGGAAATAAACAGTACTTGGCAACACTGTTATATTTATGGACTCGTATTTTGACTAGAAGCAACAGTTTAAAATTAAAATGCCTCAATGATGGATTTGTTACTTATAAACACACAGCATTTTGATTCACAAGACATTCACTGATGGACTGGAGTCGTGTGGATTATTGTAATGTTTTTATCAGCTGTTTGGAATTTCATTCTGACGGCACCCATTCACTGACAGGATCCACTGGTGAGCAAGTGATGTAATGCTACATTTCTCCAAATAAGTTTTGATGAAGAAATAAACTCATCTGCATCTTGGATGACATGAGAGTGATTGCAATTTTAACAAAAAATTTGTATTTATATATGAACTACACCTTTAAATCAGTTTCTGACATTTGTTTGTTAGGTGTTTTAGGTGTTGTACCATCCACAATCCATCTCTAAAGATAATTACAATAAAACAAAAAACAAAACCAGTCACACACACACACAAAAAAAAAAAAAAAAAAAAAAAAAGAGTGAGAATGCTGATGCAAAATGTGTGTTATTTTGCAACACCAAAAAGATAAGACTTATGAAATATCATATGACAGACAGAAGAGGCAGACGTCTGGTGGAGAGCAGAACAGATGCCCTATCTCATCTGGATCTCTCTCTCTCTATCTCTCCGTCTGTCTCTCCACCTGCATTTTTAACAAGCACACACACATAGACGCAGCAGGTCAAATGGAAATGAGAAGTAACCAGGATAGATGTTAAACCCTGCTTCAGCATTTAAACACACACACATTCAATAAGCTCAGGTAGGTAATGAAGTCCTAAAGTGTGTAGATAGAGTGTGTGCCTGTGGGACTTTGGGTCTGTCTCTCTGTGTCTTTGCTTGTGTTTTGTTTTGTTGCAGAAAAGGGAATATTTGATTAAGAGACAGACTTTAATAATACATAGGGAATTCTCTTTTGCTTATATAACACATCTCATGTTCACACACTCACATATACTTGTGTGAGAGACCTGAGCCTTATTAAATATACTAATAATTATTTGCACATATTTATAATGGTTTGCTGATTAAAAAAAAAAAAAAGCATAATTAACAGGAAAGCTTGTTAAGTGAATCTCATGAAGAAATATGCATTGCTGCCTAATTTTAGGAACATTTAGTTTTTGTGCATTGTGATATTTACATTAAAATTACTTAAATGCAAAACAACCTTATTTTTTCAGCTCTGATATTTCAGATTTTTTTAGAAATGTTATGCCATTTAATTTACTAAAGTGCAAAATGTACTTTTTAAATTAGCTTTCCCCCCTTTTATCAAGTACAGTATTAAATATTATTCATTTTAGTACAGAGTGTTTTAGTATATTTAAGATAAATTTACTTTGAGCAAAACTATTTGGATTTGTATTTATTTATTTATTTATTATGACCCCATTGGCATTTTCTTTGACATAAATCTCCTAAAATATAGTGAGGTTCATGTTTGAAAAGAGATTTTTAAAAATTGCAGTGGAGTTTGACAAATTAAATTAATTGAACATATATCACCAGCTAACAATTCTAAGTCTGAAGTTTTTATTTTATTCATTATTATTATTATTTTTTTTAATTTACTATAGGATTTTAGGGTATTTAGAGTTAATATTTATATTAGGGTAGGAATGTTAAGGTTTTTTAGAGTTAGTATTTAGGTTGGATTTAGGATATTTATTTAAGAATATATTTGTACTTTAAACTTTAAAACAGTATTTATTTATTTTTTTTTTTTTGCAGCGTATCTCTTACACTGAATGCAATTAGTGTAATTAAATGTGGCTTTTAGCACGTTCTTGTTGATTAACATTTCATGAATGACTTCAAAGAGGGGATGAAAGAATATTATTAGCCACAAAAGTTGGGGTCCCCTGTTGTTATGTTGTTGAGATGCATATTAAATATTTCGCCCAGCCTTTGAAAAAAACGTAAGCCTTTAATGATAAACCAGAAGGCATTAAAATAATAAGTGATTTTTTTTCCACCGCATAAACAGCGAATGTTTCCCTCATGAAAATCCATTATAACGGCGGATAATTTTTTGCAACCGAATGCCTGTGGCATTATAATATTCATGAGTGAATGGCGTGTTAATGTTTGTGTTCCAAATAATTAGCATTTCTCATATTTCCACAGTGGACATTGTCTCACATTCCATCTTATTAACACATCCGATTCCTGTGATCTCTTAAGAGTCATGGGTGGAACTGTGCGCAGATTTTTCTGTGGCGTAATAACCTTCAAATGTTTACCAAAGGTTTTTCTCTCAGTTCTGTTCTGATGAGCCGTGCTGATCCAGGAGGCGGTGGGAAGGCGAGATTACTGCCCGGGCGTCTCAGACTTCTCCCTTGGCCTCTTTATTCAGGCTCTGAATGGGACGTCTGTCAGATGTTAAAGATGTGGGGCTTAATCTTGCCAAGGCTGAAGATCAGCCTAGAAATACAAGTCGCACAAGGTCAAAGCAAATATGTTGCGCTCGAATTGCTGATGGAGAGAAGGACATTACATCTAAATAACCGGTTTGAAATGTATCCTTAGCAATTACTTCACTGCTACTATTAAATGGACTGTTCATGAAAATATTTCTTTGTTGACGGAGACACACCATGGTAAGAGTTCACATAGATCAGTCAGAATGATAAATGAGAAGTTCTTCATTTAATAGCATATTTACAACTTAACAATTGCTTAGATGCAGCATCACTCAAACTAGTGATGCTAACTACTAATCGCTACATACTAAAACTAATTATGAAGAATTCTTTATCATTATGACATCACCTTATGACATCATAATGAGTTCTAAAATAAGTCACGCTAACTTTTGATTTTCTGAATACTAATGATTATTAAATATTACTTAAATATTAAATATTATTGATTTAAAGGATAAGTCCACTTCCAGAATATACATTTTCTGACAATTTACTCACACCATGTCATCCAAGATATTCATGATTTATTTTCTTCAGTCACAAAGAAATAAAGATATAATGGGCTTCAATGGTGGCCAACGATTTGAACATCAAAATGCAGCTTCAAAAAGCTCTACACGATCCAAGCCGAAGGATCGTGACTTGAGTAGTTGTTTGTTTGTGGGTCTTTCTGCTTTTAGTTTTGTCTTCAGCAAATGAAATGCATGCTCAGTCGGGTTGAGATCAGGAGACTGACTCAGCCATTGCAGAATATTCCACTGTTTTACCTTCAAAAACTCCTGGTTTTGCTTTGTTTTGGGTCATCGTTCATTTGCACTATGAAGCACTGCCCAATCAGCTTTACTCCATTTGACTAAATCTGGGCAGAGAGTATATCCATATACACTTCAGACTTCTTCCGGCTGCTTATATTTTCAGTCACATCATCAGTAAACACCAGTAACCCAGTGCCACTGGAAGCCATGCATGCTCATGCCAGCACACTGCTCTACCATGTTTCACAGATGAGGTTGTATACTTTGGATCATGAGCTGTTCCAAGCCTTCTCCATACTTTTTCTTCCCGTCATTCTGGTACAGAGTGATCTTAATTTCAGCCGTCCAAAAAATGTTTTTCCAGAAGTGGTCTGGCTAAGTCTAATCTGGCCTTGTTTGCACCTTGTGGTGAACCCTCTGTATTTGCTCTCGTGAAGTCTTGTCTTGATTGTAGACTTTGACAGTGACACACATACCTCCAGGAGAGAGTTCTTCACTTAGCTGGATGTTGTGAAAGGGTTTTTCTTTACTGTGCAGAGGATCCTCCGATCATCCATCCATTGTCCTCCATGGACATCCAGGCTTTTTTATGATGCTGAGCTCACTAGTGCATCTTTTTTTTTTCTCAGAATGTACCAAACTGTTGATTTGGCCACTCCTAGTGTTTCTGCTATCTCTCTGATGGAAGGTTTTTTTTTTTTTTTTTTTTTTTTGAAGCCTAACAATTGTCCCTTTTACTTGTATGGAGAGATCCTTTGACCGCATGAGGTGGGTTCAAAGTAACAGCTTCCAAATGCGTGTGTGTGTGTGTGATATATATATATATATATATATATATATATATATATATATATATATATATATATATATATGAATGAGATAAAGAATTTGTAAACAAAAAGACCAGCTGTTGCTGAACTGTGTTCACGGCAGCAGGTTTTCCCTGAACATGTTTTAGTAATCTCTACAGTTGAGTTCATTTATCATGTAGAGTACACTACTGTACAAACCCATTAAGTGGTTAGTATAAAAGGGCAGCCTGACCCCACTTAATGACATCCCAGTGCTCCACGTGTGCTGTGAATTTTAATGTGGAAGCACAGCACGCTACAGGATCTTTATAAAAATATGACTTTCCTGAAGAAATTTCACTGAGCAGAGATCTCAGGTTATTGATGTTTCCTTCAATGCATCTATACTATAATATGAGTAACATATACAGCATATCAACAGAAAAGCTTGTGATGATACCTCAGGGGTTGCAACCCTGTAGTATTCTGTTTACTTAAACCACTCAATAATATCAGGGTTTGTCAGTGTAATTCGGAGATGATGGGAACACAAATGCATCACATGCAGAATTATTCATTTTGGTAGGTAAATGACATGGTATTCAGACTGTAATGTCATGCAAATAAGGTTTCTGGCCTGTGTTCATAGGAGATGTTTATTTATGTCTCTCTGTAAACCAAAATGTTTCTGCCATGTTAGCAATAAAACATTTTATGTTGGAAAAATGTGAATGGACTTGAATATAAGATGGTATTGGTCTTAAAGGGGCCTCATATACAGTATTATATACATATTATTATTTTTTTTCTTTCCTTGAAATCCATTTTTCATGTTCAAGTCAAGGTTTCATGCACCAAAATGTGATTTTGTTTTTCATAACTGTATTGAACAGTAGTGAATTTGCTAATAATCGTTTGATTTGTGCTTGTGAAAATAATGAAATGCAATCGCATTTGTAAAGTTTTTCATTCATACTCATGTATTTTTAATATAAAAGCCAATTCTTGCAGTGAATTCCCAGCAAAAATAACTACATTGTGATACACACTTACCACAATGCAAAATGATTTGTACCATGATAAAAGATTTCCCTCATGCTGTCCATCCCTATTGCATATTTACTATAAAACACAGCCTTGTCTTATTATATAGGATGGATTGTATTCGAGCAAACTGATTCATGATTTTTTTATTAGAAAGCAGCTGCAGAAATATCTAAATTTATAGAAAGTAGATCAGCGTACGTGCTTGCGAGTGAGACCTCCCGCCGCGCCGCCGTCACCATCTCCCTGTGATTTATCCACTTTTCATTACAGCTTTGCCTGTAGACAGAATTGTTTCATAATGAAGAAATATATTTCCACTCTGCCTTGCACTCATTTGCTTTACAATCTGAGCGTGTTGTGGGAACGCGGTGTGGTGCGATAGAGACACCAGAGATAACGACACAAAGAAATGCCCTGAAGATTGCACTGATTTAGTTAAATTTGCATATGGAGAGATGCTGGTGTTCATCAGGGCCTGCTGAAACGGTGCCACATTTGAAACCGCATTGAAAGGCGCTGAGAAAGCGAGTGTTTGAGCCTTGGAGGCCACACTCTCTGTCACTCCAGTCTGCAGCTTTAACACATCACATCGCAACATGCTTTTCCCGGGGGGAAAAAAAGAAATGTGTTGGTTGTCATGGAAATCTATAGCCATTTTTCTTTCTTTCTCAGCGTTGAGCGGGTCGGAGTCCGGAGGGAGGGTTGCAGGAATGAGATGTGGGCAGGGTGACATGGGCCGATGACAGCGGGCAGCCGCTGGTATTGATCTGCGATCTGTCACGCCAGCCCACTCTTGAAAAAGCGCTCTAAAGTGTTTCACAACATGTATCTTATTTTTCATTTTCTGCTGCTATTCTGTTACGCCAATGCTCCACGGGCCCGACAGAGAACTGGACTGCGTGCAACCGTAAAAACAGAGGAACTGGAGACTTCAGAAATATATGAAAATCAATAACTAGCCCAAAAATGCTACTTTCAGCTGATAAATATCAACATGAAGCTAAGAAAGCTTTTGTCTCTTGATTTTAGACTAATATTTTGCCCTTTTAGAAGTCCCTTCCATGTCAGTCTAGGACTAAAGTTGTGGCTTGAATATGTTTTGGATGCTGAGATACTGGCATGATCTGAAACGATTTCTCGCCAAGTGCTGAATGCATGTAAAAAGTGGCTGTTACTCACCAGTTGGTTAGTCTTGTCTTGCAACATAATACATTGCTGCAATTTGTGTTCTTCCAGTTTTTGCCTCAAGGGTAAATTCGGAATCCTATAGGTTTTTTTTTCTTTTCTTTCTTCCCTTGGAGGACTCAATGTGGCACACATATGTGCAATATCCTCAGCACCAATATGAAAATACTATATAAGGAATATTATCACTTCATCTTTTGGTGACAGGTGTACAGTAGCTTTTCTGAGAGATGTTGGCTAACTCTTGCATCTTGTATATGGTGCTATATATATATATATATATATATATATATATATATATATATATATATATAATATATATATATATATATATATATATTATATATATATATATATTATATATATATAATGTCATAAATAATATATATGACAAAATAAAAAAAGTATATATACTGTATATACATTTCCTATTTTCATTAATACAGTATTGTGGCTGTATGAATAACTAGTGTAGAAATCAATGATCAAATTCAATTAGTTCTTATTAAAAAGACTGGCTACTTTTCAGCATGTTAATAATGTCATGATATTTTACCAGATAAATGTTACAGTTGAAAGTATAATAACTCAGTATGCTTAAGTTCTTAAGTTCTTGTGATAGATCAATTCATCACACATTTGAAAAACATTACATTTTTGCCCTTGGCAGATGATTTTATCCAAAGCGACTTGCATTGCATTGAAGGGATATATATTTCATAAATTGTTTAAATAAATTTGAAAAATTACATGCATGCACCGCATGAGTAAAAATGAAGCATTTTCACCTTGACACGTCTTATAACTGCCATGCTCATAGTGTGAGGCACAATCCAAACGCCAATGCATGAATTTGTATAATTCTTTACTTAGCAGAAAAAAGCTTTTTTTTATGTTTTAGTTTTTCTAATTTTTAAGTTTCTTTGGATAAAAACATCACTGAAATGAATACATATACTGTAATGGTAAATCACTCATAGTTTGTCTGTTGCAAGGTTTAAACCTAAAGCGTTTTGGTAACAAGCCCATTTCTTTAACCTTCGAGCACCATCACTTTGTGCCAATTGGTAGAAATGGGAATTGAACCCACATTTCCATTTAGAAAGCAGAAAACTTCTCACTTGAGAAGGCTAAAGAACCTTAGGCCTCTGTTTCGTCTGGTTAAATTCTATAGCACTCTGTGGTTGGTGTCCATTTCAAGAAGCACAAGAGCTTTATTTATGCAACACGGGCTGAATTCACGAGCTGAATGCTGCAGACTGACACCAAATTCTCTGCACTTTGACATCGTTTGCTGTCACAAAGGTTCACATTTTTTCTCCTCTTTGGTCGCACCTGTGCTGTGTTTGGTTTTTTTTTTTTACAAGGCAAGACTACACAAACAGAAAATGAATGGCAAAGAAAGCGCAGTGAAAAGAGAAGGGTGGAGAAATGTTTTGTACTTGAGAGTGTAATGTTCAACATTTGTCAGCTGTTCTGTCAAGTATGACCAATATTAGTTTGGATGTCTGACACATCTTTTGTCTTGAGAAGCATGGCTTTGTACTCTAGAGCTCTGAAAAATGCTTCTGTTGCTGTTTTCTTAAACGCACGTGTTGTTTTGTGTGTGATTGTTTTTTCAAGCTTTTTCCTCAGTAACCCGAGGTTGTTTTGCCACAGACCTTTTTGAAAATTAGTGGCAGACTCATTTCCATGTGTTATGTATTATGTAACAAAAATGGTTTAAAATATTATATACTGTCTTTTGGGATAGTATTAAACAGACCTTTATTTTTATTTGTATATGAAAAATTAATTTTTCATCATCTTGTCTAGAAGCTGACGCCACATTGTATGGTCTGTTCCTGGATCGCTGAGCGTTTCCCATCTCTCAGAGCTTCTGTTTGAGATGTTATTGCCAATCTCCTCTTTCTGCCACTTCTTTGTGAGCAGGAAGTGAAATTTGAGGAGTTAATGGAGCGTTTTCTGGCTCTCCTCTCCTCTGCTGGAGTCTTATGGGGGAGTCTGCCCTAATCCCACAAATCATGCCAGCTTATGAATTTTAAATTAAAAAGCCCAAATTTCTTTCGTTGTACTATTCATTTCACCTCACCTGAGCTCTGATACTGTGCTGCCCTGCACTGCACTCATTTCATCACAACTGGAAATACAATGTTAATCTGTGAGGATTGGATGGAAATTACATTATCTTGACATGTTGAGGATAAAGAGTCTTGAGACCCCAACAATGAGGTGTGAATTCAATAAACTGCACTTCAGATGTAAACCACTGCATCTTATTCACATAGCACCTTCAATCTTTAAACAGGTGTAAAATGCACTGAAATAGTGCTGTGGCTTGAGTATTACAGTCATAGTAAGTCACTGTCATTATTTTCAACACAAACACACTGACTTTCTATGTACACATTTCTCATAATTCCTTTAGTGAACACAGTAACATAATCTTTAGTTACATCAATACTTTTAATCAGCAAGAATTCAATAAGGCAGTAAAGACCTAAACATTAAACAATAATGTTAAATAAATATTCCATGTGCCTGAACAGACATATTAAAGTGTAAAAACTATTCGAAAGATCAGATTTGCAGAAATGAGTTGAACTTCTTTTAGTTTGATATATGTTTAAAGTGGAGGTTATGGTCTGTCCTCGAATAAAAATATCTCAGTTATTGTTGCAGAGGTTAGATTTGTTGGTAGGTCACAATCTTCTAAATGGAGATTCTGTTGGAAAGGCTGCTGGTTATCTAAGGAGGGAAATTTATATTTTTCACAGTATTCTCTTGGGTGCGTTTTGTGCCCCTCGACTACAGGAATAATGATACGAAACAATGAGATGAACCACAGCCCACTGAATCTGCTGTCTCTGTGGACCTGGGAAACCGAGCGGGGAAGGGCTGCAGCGTTTGTTCTCTTCCCAGCTCTCTGAGTGGCTACGTAGATATTCATTTGATATTTTATAATAAAGTTTGACACACAGATTCCAGATGAGGCATGACAACATACTCTAACTAGGCAATGGCCAAATCCCCAGCATCAAGTACTAACTTAAAGAGAAAATGTGGTTCCAAACTATAAAATCTCAGACTTAACCATTAGCTTTTACAGTCTTTTGATTGACAGCAATGTCTCCTAGCAACCATATTGTGGAGCATAATGCTATGCAATGCTAGCATGTGTTCTGCAAGCTATTCTTAAAAAGATGTCATAGATAGATACATTTCACACATATTTATAGGAATACAATAAATCAATAAAGTAGTTCATTGTCATATTTATCTGATATGAGTAAGTCATGTCATTTAAATTTGTAATAATCGTTATGTATGGTTTATATGATGGGTCTCAGATTCAGTCTAGACAGAATGGGTTTACTTTTGATGACTGCATAACTCTTTGAATAGAAGTGCTCTCCTGATTAGTCGAGGGAATGTAGGATGTCTTAATTTTGCATAAACTGTCCTCACCAAAGAACAGATAATGGAAAAGAGAGTTGAATATTGAAGTGCAATAAGCATCACAAGATGACAGATTGTGGAAAAGAACATTAAAATTTCTTTTCATATTTAAACTCTTTTGAAGTGCTCTCGTTATCATTAAGAGTTAATGACTAGGGTTTACCGGGAAACGTTTCGGGAAGAAGCTAGGAACTGCTGAAACCAGTTGACAGTTGCATAAAATGCTTACAAGTTAGTCATCTAATTTATTTTCTAAATAAATTGTTGTTCTTTCCCTTATTAAACCATTAAAGGGATGGTTCACCCAAAAATGAAAATTATATCATTAATTACTCACCCTCATATTGGTCCAAACCTGTAAGTTCCCTTTCAGTCGGTCACTCTCGACGCCACGTCGGTGACCGACGAAAATGGGATATCACTTCGATAGACCAATCTACTGCGTGTGAAAACTAAACGAGCCAATGCACATTGGCATGCAATTATTGCATCCAGCTGCCGCTGATCACAGCGTGAGTATAAGAAGGCAGCAGGTGCAATGCATACCAGCTTTTTGCTTCGAAGCCGAGCGAGAGTATCGTTCCGCTTACCTTAACTTTCGACGTGAACTGCGAGTTCAGCACGCTCTGGAAAGCTTTCTGTGTTGGCGAGACGGCGTTTCAGCGGCGGTCGTTCCAGCGTCGAGTGGTTTGCACACTTCAGGCTGCACTACCCCCTGTCGTGTTGCAAGCGGCCAGCTCCCCTGTGCGCCTCAGCACCAAAAGAGTATTTCCTGAGAGCGAATTTCCTCTAAAAGAGCTCCACGGGTGCATCTTTATAAAGACGACGGATCATCCTTATAAGGATGCCGTTTCACCCGTGCGTTTCTGGATGCGGTCGTTACCTGGCACTGGGTGATGGTCACGATCACTGCCTCACATGTCTGGGCATCAAGCACGCTGAGGTGGCTTTCGTGGACGAGTCATGTTCTCACTGCGGGAAGATGACCGTCTCAGAGCTGCGAGCCAGGCTCCGCTACCTTCAGGGGGGCGGAGTCCCGCTGCCGCTGCCGCGATCTGGGGCTCGTTCTGGCGGCCGACAGACGAGAACCACTTCCGGTAGTAGCACGGGCGGTTTTTGAGGGTTACAGTGGTGGCAAACCCCGCAGGGAACCAACCCTCTGGGGACCACCGCCGCTCCTCTTGCACCTCTGATCCAGTGGAGCAACCCACGGAACGCGCTGGGCCCTCTACAAGGAGCGTACCAGTGGTATCCAGTGGGCCTCCCCCCGACCGGATGTCGATCTCAGCATCGGAGGGAGAGCTGTCGGATGAAGATTCGGCTGCGCTGCCGCCCTCAGGGACGGTGGCAAAGCCTGAGTCGGATCCCGAAATGGCAGCTATGCTTTCCCGGGCCGCCGAGATGGTAGGGCTCGAGTGGAATCCTCCACCGCGTCCCGAGCCATCGAGGCTGGATGATTGGTATCTCGGGGTGGCACGTGCTGGTTCTCAGCGCCCCGCCCCCAGTGCCTTTCTTCCCGGAAGTGCATGATGAGCTCACAAAGTCGTGGACGGCACCTTTTACTGCCAGAAACCGGCCAGTGGGCTCCTCCTCCCTCACCACCCTTGATGGCGGTGCAGCGAAGGGGTATTCGGCAATCCCGTCAGTGGAGCGGGCGGGCGGGTAGCGATGCAATTGTGTCCTAAGTCCGCCTCCTCCTGGCGTGGAGACCCGGTGCTTCCTTCCCGGGCCTGTAGGCACTCGTCTGGTCTGACCGGCAGTGCCTATGCGGCTTGCGGGGAAGCTGCTTCCGCCTTACACGCCATGGCGTTACTGCAGGTGCACCAGGCTAAGGCACTGAAGGACCTGCACGAGGGTGGTCACGATCCAGAAGTTCTGAAAGAGCTTCGAACCGCCACTGACCTCGCGCTCCGAGCGACGAAGGTCACCGCGAGTTCCCTGGGTCGTGCGATGTCCACGCTTGTGGTCCAGGAGCGCCATCTCTGGCTGTGTCTGGCAGACATGAGGGACACCGACAAGGTCCGGTTCCTCAATGCCCCTGTGTCCCAGACCGGCCTCTTCGGCGACGCGGTTGAGAGCTTTGCCCAGCAGTTCTCGGCCGCCCAGAAGCAGACTGAGGCGATCCGACACATCCTGCCCCGGCGGGCAGCTGCTGCCTCCACCCGTCCGCCGGCCGCAGCACCCCAGCCTGCTCGTCGCCGAGGGCGGGCCCCCGCGACCCCACCCGCTCCCCGCGCCGCAGCCGCAGCAGCCTCCAGCAAAGCAGCGTCGTGGAGCCGGGGCGTGGGAGAGCCGCCCCGCCTGTCCAGGCCCCCGCCAAACCTGGTGGTAAACGCAAGAGCAAGCGGCCCTGAGACAGGCGACCCAGAGATGGAGGGATCTGCTCTTCGGGAGATGGTGAACGCACCACTCCCTCCCCCAGAGGAGGGCCGGGTGGAGAATCTTTTGTTTCATTTTTTCCCGCCGTTGGCCTCACGGCCGGCGGTACCCAAATTCTCGACAAAAGAGCATTTTCCCTCATCTCTGGGTCCCAGGAGGGCACGGAGAGTTGCGGACGGCCAAACACCGGACCTCACTCATCCTCCTCCTTCGCCAGATGGCAGCAGCGGGCGGTTCGAGAGCGTCAACAAAGGCCCTACTCACGCACCCTCTGCCACCCCGTGGAACCAGACAATCACTCCACCCCACACTCGCACCACACTCAGGCCTGCTCACAAGCCGCCCGAGATGGGTCCCTGTGTTCCACCTCGCTGCCCCACTGCGGGTACGGCTGTGGTTCCGTTGGTCCCGCTTGTACGGTTTCTAAGCGCCTGGTCAGCGCTACCCAGCCCGTCTCGCTGGCTCCTGCGGACCATCAGCCTCGGCTATGCGATTCAGTTCGCCCGGCGTCCCCCCAAGTTCAGCGGTATCCGCTTCACTACAGTGAAAGCGTCCGATGCCCCTGTTCTTCTGCGGGAAGAGATCGCAGTCTTACTGGCGAAAGACGCGATAGAGCCGGTCCCTCCAGCCGATATGAGGACGGGGTTTTTACAGCCCCTACTTCATTGTACCCAAGAAAGGCGGTGAGTTACGACCGATCTTGGATCTGCGAGTTTTGAACCGGGCCCTTCATCGGCTACCGTTCAAGATGTTGACGCAGAAAACGCATCTTCGGGTGCGTCCATCCCCGGGGTTGGTTTGCAGCGTCCAACCTGAAGGATGCGTACTTTCATGTGTCGACCCTTCCGCGCCACAGACCTTTTCTGTGGTTTGCGTTAAAAGGACGGACATATCAGTACAAGGTCCTGCCCTTCGGGCTGTCCCTGTCTCCCCCCGTGTCTTCACGAAAGTCACGGAGGCGGCTCTTGTTCCACTCAGAGAACAGGGTGTTCGTATTCTCAACTATCTAGACGATTGGCTGATACTAGCACAATCTCGGGATCAGTTGTGCGAACACAGGGACCTGGTGCTCCGGCACCTCAGCCTGTTGGGCCTTCGGGTCAACTGGGAAAAGAGCAAACTCTTGCCAACGCAGAGGATCTCTTTTCTCGGTATGGAGTTGGATTCGGTCGAACAGACAGCACGCCTCACAGAGGAACGTGCGCGGTCGGTGCTAGCCTGCTTGAATACATTCAAGAGCAGGACAGCGGTCCCACTGAAACTCTTTCAGAGGCTCCTGGGGCATATGGCGGCCGCAGCGGCACTTACACCGCTTGGCCTGCTACATATGAGACCGCTCCAGCACTGGCTTTATGGCCGAGTCCCGAGGTGGGCGTGGAAGCGCGGCACTCACCGGGTCCAAGTTACACCGGCCTGTCACCAAACCCTCACCCCGTGGTCAGATCTTGCGTTTCTCAGGGCAGGGGTGCCCCTAGAGCAGATCTCCAGGCATGCTGTGGTTTACACGGATGCCTCCACCACCGGCTGGGGGGCCACGTACAACGGGCAGGCAGTCTCAGGGGTTTGGACGGGCCCGCAGCTGCAGTGGCACATCAATTGCCTAGAGTTGTTAGCAGTGCACCTTGCCTTGAACCGTCTCAAAGGTCACTTACGAGGCAAGCATGTGCTGGTCCGAACGGACAACACAGCGACCGTTGCGTACATCAACCGACAAGGTGGTCTGCGCTCCCGTCGCATGTCACAACTCGCCCGCCACCTCCTCCTTTGGAGTCAGAAGGTTCTGAGGTCTCTTCGTGCCGTTCACATTCCAGGCCTGCTCAACCGTACAGCCGACGAGCTGTCTCGAGCAATGCTCCCAGAAGAATGGCGACTCCATCCCCTGACGGTCCAGCTGATTTGGAGACGGTTCGGAGCCGCTCAGGTAGACCTGTTTGCTTCTCCAGAGACCGCTCACTGCCAGTTGTTCTACTCCCTGACCGAGGGAACTCTCAGCAGGGATGCACTGGCACACAGCTGGCCGCGGGGCCTACGCAAGTATGTGTTTCCCCCAGTGAGCCTTCTTGCACAGACACTGTGCAAAGTCCGGGAGGATGAGGAGCAAGTCTAGCTAGTGGCGCCGTATTGGCCCACGCGGACCTGGTTCCCCCGAACTGGTGCTCCTCGCGACAGCCCCTCCTTGGCCGATTCCTCTGAGGAAGGATCTAGTGACTCAGAGACGGGGCACCATTTGGCACCCGCGTCCAGACCTTTGGAAACTCCATGTCTGGTCCCTGGACGGGACGCGGAGGTTCTAGGTGACCTGCCCCAGGAGGTAGCGCACACCATCACTTCGGCAAGAGCACCGTCTACGAGACACGCTTACGCCTTGAAGTGGAACCTGTTCGTCGAGTGGTGTTCTTCTCGCGAGAAAGACCCCCGAAGATGCCCGATTGTGGTTGTGCTTTCCTTTCTGCAGCAAGGGCTGGAGCGAAGGCTGTCTCCCTCCACCCTCAAAGTCCAGGTTGCCGCTATTGCTGCGTACCATGACCCCGTGAATGGGAAGTCTTTAGGTAAGCATGACCTCGTCATCAGGTTCCTTAGAGGGGCCAGGAGGTTAAATCCTTCCCGGCCCCCCTCCATACCCTCTTGGGACCTGACTCTGGTGCTAAAATCACTACAGCAGGGCCCATTCGAGCCTTTGCATTCAGTCGAGCCAAAGTTTCTTTCATTGAAAACTCTGCTCCTGCTTGCACTGGCCTCCATCAAGAGGGTAGGGGACCTGCACGCATTTTCAGTCAACGATTCGTGCCTAAAGTTTGGGCCGGCTGACTCCCAGGTAATCCTGAGGCCCCGGCCCGGCTACGTGCCCAAGGTTCCCACTACACCCTTCAAAGACCAAGTGGTGAACCTGCAAGCGCTGCCCCTGGAGGAGGCAGACCCAGCCCTAGCTTTGCTCTGTCCCGTCCGAGCATTGAGATGCTACGTAGACCGGACACAAAGCTTCAGGACCTCAGACCAGCTCTTTGTCTGTTACGGAGGCCGGCAGAAGGGGAATGCCGTCTCTAAGCAGAGGATGGCCCACTGGATTGTGGATGCCATAGCCCTGGCTTATCAGGCACAGGGTGTGCCCTGCCCGTTCAGGTTGCGAGCTCACTCGACAAGAAGTGTTGCATCCTCCTGGGGCGCTGGCTCGTGGCGCCTCGCTGACAGATATTTGTAGAGCTGCGGGCTGGGCGACCCCTAACACGTTCGCTAGGTTCTATAGCCTTCGTGTAGAGCCGGTATCCTCCTGTGTTCTCACCTCAAACGGGTAGTGGCACCGAGAGGCCCCGGTTAGTGTCGGCTTGCTAAAACCGCTCCAGAGTGTCCGTACTGCAGACCCTGTTGAGATCCTCCATCACCCTAGGCAGCTGGACGCGGCGGAACGTCCGGCGCCAAGCCTTCATGATGAATCCGTGAGAACCATGGAAGGCTGGGTTCCATATTGAGACTTAAACGGTACTCATATGTGTATAGTCCACGGTATAGCCTTAGAGCCCGTGTTTCCCCGGCAGACTTCTGCCTTCCAAGAGGGTTTTAATCACCTCAAATTTCTCCATATACACCTAAACGGATGCTATGTGTGTATTTGCTCCCGAGACCCTCCTTCGGGAAGGATGGGGCTTCCGCAGCGTCCCTGTTCCAAGTGAACGGGTACGTTTTCCCAGTGTTATCCAATCTCACCCAGTAAGGTAGTGCTTTGACAATGGTGAGTGGAACTACTTGTTCCGAGCCCCGGCCTACACCTAATAGGGGCGCAGGCGGCTCGCACAGGGCACTGGAAGGGGCAGCACCCATGGCGCTTTGGTAGGGATCCCATTTTCGTCGGTCACCAACGTGGCGTCGAGAGTGACCGACTGAAAGGGAACGTCTCGGTTACGTATGGTAACCCTCATTCCCTGAAGGAGGGAACAGAGACGCCACGTCCCGTCGCCATGGTTACTGTACCGCCGCTGAGCTGCCGGGTCTCCGGCTCGGCTCCTCAGCGAAAAGCTGGTATGCATTGCACCTGCTGCCTTCTTATACTCACGCTGTGATCAGCGGCAGCTGGATGCAATAATTGCATGCCAATGTGCATTGGCTCGTTTAGTTTACACTCGAAGTAGATTGGTCTATCGAAGTGATATCCCATTTTCGTCGGTCACCGACGTGGCGTCTCCGTACCCCCCAAAAACAAACAAATGCAACTTGCCTTAAAATAAACAAACTTCCTTCATCTCCGGAACACAAATTAAGATATTTTTGATGAAATCCAAGAATTTTCTGCTCCTCCATAGACAAAAAACAAACAAAAACAAAAAAAAACCATAAAACTAAGAGAGTACCATAATGCATGTGTTAAAAAAACAACAACAACAACAACAACAACAACAAAAAAATAGTATTCTTATAGCTTTATAACATTATGGATGACCCACTGATGCCATGGACTATTTTAACAATGACCTTACTACGTTTCTGGGCCTTGAACGTGGTAGTTCCCTTGCTGTCTATGGAGGGTCAGAAAGCTCAAGGATTTCATCAAAAATATCTTAATTTGTTTTCCAAAGATGAACAAAGTCTTACAGTTTTGGAACAACATGAGGTTGTGTAATTACAGAATTTTTATTTTTGGATGAAGTATCCATTTTAGTGCACACTCTTGTACCTTTGTGTCAGATTTTTTTGCTTCAAATCAAAGTTTGTAGATAGTTGTGGATAGTTTGGTCAATGGCTTATAACTCTTAGATGAAGACTTTTTAAAATACCATTGGGATTTTTTTTTTTAAAGTAGACAGGTACTTTTATATTCTTTTGATGGCTTATATCCTAATTATTAATTAGTTCTTGTAACAGAAACTGATTAACATTCAGAAGACATGTTTTAGCTATAAAAGAACTGGTTTATTGCAATGGGACGGGAATTAGGTTGTATTGCAGATGTACCACACCCACCTGAGAAGACCTGCTTGATGTTTGCATAAATAATTTTTACTTTACTTTTGATGAATATTTGAGAGCTCACAAATCTAACTCAAATCTATATGTTCTGATCTGGAAAATAGGTCTGTTGTGAAGAATTTTCTCTGAAACTACTTAATTCAATATGAAAAATAGAATGTGCAAAATCATTTTAACAATTGTCTGGCTACATTTGTGTGGATAAGATGAATCTTTAAACAATGTAATCACTGTGCTGTCCAGTTCATGTGGATGTTGAATGTGTGATGGACATTTCAAATTCTGCATCTTCTTGCCAGTGCTTCTGAAATGACCTTTTCCATATTGTTTTCTGCTAAGTACATCAATAAGTTGCAAACCCACTCCGTCCCAGTATTGCAATGTATCACGAGTACCCGCACTCATACAAGAACTCATTAATGTGACTAATATCCCAGCACCCCACTGTGTTCCACAACAACAAAGACTTCTGTGCGTGTTCGAAAAGCTCATTTACACACTTTAATGTCTAATCAGTCAACGCTTGCCTCACCAACAAAAATATCCACCAGTCACAGAGAAATGTCTATCAGATATGATTATAAGCACATCCAGTTGAATTACAGCATGGCCAATGGAAGCTATTTCACAGTTCACTGATCAGTCAAAATATGCTTGGTACAAATGACATCGGGCATCTGAGCTTATCTGAACCTGAGATTCACACGGATAAACCTTTATTCTGCCTAGATAATGATTTAATGAACACTCCCTGTCTCTATCTCTCTTAACAGAAATCGAAAAGGTTCAGAAAGATGAAGACAAAGAGGATGAGAAGTTTATTGATGTTGTCATCAACAAGAACATGAAACTGGGACAGAAGGTTTTGATCCCTGTAAAACAGTTTCCCAAAGTAAGTACAACTAAGCTGTTTTTCAGTGTAAAATATGATACAGTAGTTAAACCCAACTAGAACAGAACAGATTTGGAGAAATTTAGCATTAAATCACTTGCTCACCAATGGATCGTCTGCAGTGAATGGGTGCCGTCAGAATGAGAGTCCAAACAGCTGATAAAAACATCACAATAATCCACAATAAATCCACACCACTCCATAAATTAACATCGTATTAAGTGAAAAAAATAACAAATCCATCATTAAAGCATGTAAAACTGTTGCTTTCAGCTGAAATATGCCTATAGACCTTTACTTCTAAAATTGTTTTCTGCAGTGAAACGTCATCTCATCTGAGTCAGGAGAGAAATATGCACAGATCAAGCAGCTTTTACAAGCAAAGCAATCCAAATCAGTTCTAAACAAATGTGTCAAACATGGATTTTGATGTGAAGGAACAACAGGCAATGGACTTTTTCACCGGAGGAAGTGTTATTGTGGATTATGGACTCATATTTTGGCCAAAAGCAATGGTTTAAAGTTAAAACATCTTAATAACAGATTTGTTCCTTACAAAAGATGCCTCTTTTTGCATCACAAGATGTAGATTGATGGACAGGAGTCATGTGGTTTATTGTGATGTTTTTATCAGCTGTTTGGACTCTCATTCTGACGGCACCCATTCACTGCTGAGCATCCATTGGTGGGCAAGTGATGCAATGCTAAATTACTCTAAATCTGTTGTGATAAAAACAACAACTACAACTACAAAAAAACTCATCTACATCTTTGATGACCAGGGGTTAAGTAAGGTTTCAGTAAATTTTCATTTTTGAATGACTGATTACTTTTTGCAGTGCTAGTGAAACTGATCATAATATTTCATAAATAGAAAAAAAAAAAAAAAAAAAAAAAAAAATATATATATATATATATATATATATATATATATATATATATATATATAAAATAATAATAATAATAATTATATATATATATATATTTATTTCTAATATAGAAATGATTTTCTATAGGCAGTGTTATAGTGTAAAATATTTAGACGCTGTAGGCAGAAATTCTTAATGTTAGGCATGTCTCCTTCACAGCTGATAACCTTTGTGTCTTTCATTTGTTAACATGTTATCACACGACTTCACACGCCAGCACTTTTCTATACATACAGACCACAGTCATTCATAAGGATGAAAAGCACTTTACGGCGCAGCTACATATTAATATGAACACGAGTTTGATATTGAAGCATGCACAGTGTGATTTCAGAAAATGGTCCTAATTTCCATATTGTTGCTGTTGAGTGTGTTATTTGATGATTTTTGCTCCCTTCGCAGACGTAGAGGTGAGTGTGACCTTGACAGCAGACTAACACATTATCATACCACTGAGCATGTGTGTGTGTGTTCATGTGACATGTGCATATATTCCTGCTGTTTTCCCAAAGGACTCACAAACGAGGAACAATTCTTTCTGTACCTCATTTACTCTGTGCTTTCGTAGTTCTCCCAACATAATTTAATGGGCTTTTTTGTTTGCATGGTTTTTAATTCACACTATTCCATCCTGGGAGGGTGAGAGAGCGACAAACAGTAGGAGAAAAGGGAGAGACAGAGAAATTTAAGCAGCAGGTGTAGATGACTGGCTCTATTCAGAAAAGAAAGAAGCTTTTTTTAGGGCAGTGAAAGGGTTTCGATAGATGATAATTCATTGACGAAAGAGAGTAAATGAACAGGACATGTCGAAGGAGAATAGCATGTGCTCATGTTTTTTTGTTTATCATAATCATAATTTCCATTTCCATTCACTTTCATTATTATACTGAGGTACTGATATTTTCTGCATAAGAAATAAAATATGTTTCTTAGTTTTAAATATGATTTATTAATGTTTTTGAAACAAGTCTCTTAAGCTCACCAAGGCCACATTTATTTGATTAGAAGACGGTAAAAACAGTAATATTCTGAAATATTATTACATTTTAAAACAACTGTTTTCTTTTTGAATATGTTGTAAAATGTAATTTATTCCTGCAAAGCTGAATTTCTAGCATCATCACGCCAGTCTTCAGTGTCACATGATCCTCCAGAAATCATTCTGATATACTGATTTGATGCTAAATTATTATCAATTATTATTGGTACTCAATTATAAATTATGGTTCTTTTTATTATCAATGCTGATACAGTTTTTTGCTGCTTAGTATTTTTTCTATTATTATTTTAATTACTAATATTATTTTGTTCAGGATTCTTTGATGAATAGAAAGTTTCAAACAGCAGCACTTATTTAAAATATAAATCTTGTGTAACTTGTATAAATGTCTTAAATGTCACTTTGGTTCAAATGAATGAATCTTTGCTAAATAATAAAAGTATTAGTTTCCTCATTTTTATTCCTTTTTTACTGTGTTTTTGATCAAATAAATGCAGCCTCTTTGAACATAAGAGACTTGGTAGTGCATGTGTAGTATGCATATATATATATATTTTTTTTTATTATTTATTTATTTATTTATTTTTTGAAAGAACCGATTTTTGTCCCATTGATGTAGCTTACTTGAAGTTTTACCATACATATAAAACCGATAACGATAAGTGAATTGGCCTCTTCATGACAAATGGGCCCTGGAAAGATGAAAAATTCATGCTCCTAACATGAGGACAGATGGGCCGTCGACAGCCTCATACATTTCTGCACATATACACACTTTTGTGCACCTGTATATGATGTATATATGTATTCTAGTAGCTGAGTGTGTGCACACATTCAGAGAGTGATAATGTGTGTGTGAGCTATTTTTTGAAGAGGGTTTGTAAATGGGCTCTGGGATCCCAGAGGGAGTGTGCTGTGAAGGGTAAAACATCTCTCTCTCTCTCTCTCTCTCTCTCTCACACACACACACACACACACACACACACACACACACAGATACACACACTCTACTAGAGCTGTAGTCAAGTCCAGCTTTGTCGAGTCCAAGTCAAGTCCAAGTCCAGGACTAGTCGAGACCGAGTCAAGACCGAGTCCAAAGAGGTTCGAGTCCAAGTCAAGTCCAAGTCCAAAAGTTTCGAGTCCAAGTCAAGACCGAGTCCAAATGAGAGAAAAAAGGATCCTCTTCAAGAACACATACTTAACTACTGATAATGTATGTGATGCGAGAGACAGCATATCTCCTATTCTAAGAAAATAATATTACATTATTATTTGTAATGATCAAAAAGCATGTGCAAAGTAACAACTCTGTAGGACAGGGGTCTCCAAACTAGATCCTGGAGGGCCAATGCCCTGAAAAGTTTAGCTCCAACTGGCCTTAACACACCTATCTGGAAGTTTTTAGTGTGTCTAGTAAGAGCATGATTAGCTGGTTCAAGTGTGTTTAATTAGAGCTAAACTCTAAAGGACACCGGCTGGAGCTAGAACCGAGTCTGGAGCTGTAGGGTCAAATTATTTTTATGTACTTTATTTACATTTTATTTACTTTATAATGCTGTTGTTGCCGACATTATGTCTGTGGTCAAAAATTAAAATGACTGATGCCTTGGCGCAGCACACACACACGCGCAAAGCTCAGGATTTGACAAATGCGCGCAGTTAATGCTAGAAGCGATACGTTTGGATCTACTGGGCATGCGCACATAAATACAGCAATTTTTGTCATACTGTACTAGGGCTTGCATAGACTAGTCGGCGCTGTCGGAAACAATCGACTACTCCAGCATGCATTGACCATAATGCATACAAAGTGTTTGCAAGTACGTGAATTTTAGGATTACAATATTGCGTGGAGCTGTTACTTTCTATGACCATATCTATGTTGCATGTAAAAATAAAATATGTAGCCTAATGTAATAATTAGGGTTGTGCCTGAAGCCGAATACCTTATTCGGAATGGCACATAATGGCTTCAAAAACGAATAACGGACGAGGAATAATTCTGCCTGAATAGTCGGCTGAAGCTGGCACAGTCAGGTGTTTGCTAGATAACAGCTGAGCCAGGGGATCAGAGCAATATTATACACAGACCTCTAAAGTCACGAGTGTGAAGTGAATGAATGTAAACTTTATGAGTGAAAAGAGCGCAAATCAAACACCGCATTAGTGTTTCCTCTCCGTGCATGTCTCAGAAATCAGAGCTTTGCAGGAGTAATATCTCCTATAGTACATCATGCACATTCTATTATTTGTATATATTTAAAAGGCAATGATTTAAACCTACGATATAAAACGAATGAATGAAACAAGCACAGCGCGCTCACCAATCAAACAGCCGCGTTGCGCGTCTCAGCCTCTACCAAACCAGTTCTCTCTCAAGAGTAGGCTTATAATCAGCGTAGATACGGATACATTTTCTACTTGTCCTACATGTTTGCATCTTTATCTTTTGCTGGTTTGCGCAGCACACGCACATTTGTTAGGTGAAGTTCACTAAACATTAAGACTCGCTTAAAGAGTTCTGCGTAATGAAAATGTGCGCATTGAATTAATTCAGTCGAGTTCAAATCATCACTAAACGTTTGTCATGACATCTGCTTGCATGATAAATATTATTTTAGAAATTAATAATTATTTTAGTTTAACACGACATACTTGTTCAGTGATAACTATGAAAAAAAAAAGATAAAAAGTCATAACGGTCTTATCAAGTAACTGTACGACGTTGTATACGAATGCAGATACTAAAAAAATTGTGATTGTTACAGATAGCAACTACTGGCTGTTACATGAAAATGTAAATATGTAATGTCATAATTTTAAAGTTTTGCAAATTAACATATGTAATTGTTGCATAAGGCTATAAATTAATGAGCATTTATTGATTAAAAAAACTATTTAATGTGTTTTCATTTACAATAGCATGAACCACGAGTAGTCGAGTAACTCAAGGATTTTTTAAATAAATAAAAAAATCGGACTAGTAGAAATCAGTGGTCTTGCAACCCCTATAATCTACAAACATTAATTAGTATTTCATTATTGTAAAGGGTAAGTTTAAGGCTACCTAGGTGTAGGCGTAAATAAAAAACACAATTTAACCGGTAGAAAATTAAATTAGAAACATCTAAACTTTTCAGAACGCAAGTGCGCCGCTGGTCATGCACATCATTTCCTGTAACAAAATTGAAAGCTAAGCCAAGATGGAGAAACAGCTGATCATAGCTGTACAAGGATAGCCATTTTTAAAATCAATTTATTAGCAGAGCTACTGAAAGGGATTTTTAGTGCTGGAAATCCATTTATTCTTTGCTGAAACTTCTGCGTCTTCATGGAGAGCAGGTCATGGTTGCTTAGCAACAGCAGACGCCACTGGAGCGCAAGCTTAGAGCGCAGGCTACAGAGTGCTTTGGAAAAAAGGAGAAAGCGCCCCTACCATCTTCCACAACACTTCATCAGCCACAACAAAAAAATGTTTTTTTGTTAAGAAGAACAATTTTTTTTTTAATTTTTTTTTTGCTGGACTCGGTCGAGACCAACGAGAACATTTGGCGAGTCCAATGGCCAAGTCCGAGACAATTCCAAGTGCAAACACCAACGAGTCCGAGACAAGTCCGAGACGATAGAAAAATGTCTCGAGTCCGGACTCGAGTCCAAGTCCGGACTCGAGTAATACAGCCCTACACTCTACTATAATTTTTTTTACTTACACTAGAGGTCTGGTACCTAATCTTAGACCGGGATTGAATTTGTAATTAATGGAAAAATATATTATTATTATTATAGGTATTCATATTTAATTTTCAGTTTTAATGAACGTTTTAATGAATTTAATGAACTATTTTTGATCATGCATGCACCAACAGACTGCAGTAGTCTGAATCAGAGCTCAATTTGCGTGTCTGGGTCTGCTTAATGTGTATATATATATATATATATATATATATATATATATATATATATATATATATATATATATATATATATATATATATATATATATAAAAATATTATTATTATTATTAAGGAAAAATGAGTGGTTATTACAAGTTCAAAACATAACATCAGTGAATTCTGGGTGGTTGCCAGGGTGTTACTATGTGGTTCAGCCGGACCAGGTCGAAACAGCCCACCTTCTAGTGTGAATTTAACTTCGTCTTAAAGGGGTCCTATTATGCTTTTTCACTTTTTCATCTTTAGTTAGTCTATAATATTGCTGTTTGAGCATAAAAAAGATCTGCAAAGTTACAAAGCTCAAAGTCCAATTTTATTTAACAGAAATGATTTGATTTTTACGCAGTATTTACACTAAAGCTGGCAGGCAGCTGTGGTAAGGAGCATGACATTTCCCGACCAGGTGCCGAGTGCTGCCAATCACAACACACACTGGCCCAGCTAACCAATCACAGCACATTTCGTATTTCAGAAGGCGGGCCTTCATTTGATACGGGAACTATTCAAGCCGTTTATGCCAGACTGGGGAGAGAGGTGTTGTAATAATGTAAAATATGTGAAAAATAATGTGTTTTTCAAACAACGTTGTATGAGACCCTGTTTTAGTACACCCCAAAAAAACAAAAAAAAAACAAGACTTTGTAAAAGAGCATAAAAGGACCCTTTTAACTAAACCACTAACTTTAAACAATAATGATATTTTATTTTATTTTATTTTATTTTATTTTATTTTATTTTATTTTATTTTATTTTATTTTATTTTATTTTATTTTATTATTTTCATGTCAGGTCACGGATTTTGTTAACCACGTCACTGTGCTTCAGTTAAAGGGGTGATATGTTTTTTAAAGAATATTATATGTTGACATGCTTTAATGTTCAAAAAAGACACACAGACATATACACGACGCACAAAACTCCGCATTTGAACAGTCAACAGCAAATACTTAAACTGATAACAAAACATACTTACAGTAGCTGATTCAGAAGCGCCAGATTGTCGTAGCAAAGTCTGAATTACCTCCTCTCCTAGGTTCATGAAAAGGTCGTCTACGGTGCTTTGCTGTTCTGTTGTAAGTAATCTTAAAGATTCCAAAATGCATCTACTTTCGGAAGGCCAAATAAAGTGCTTTTGCTTTCGCCTAGATACACACAGCATCTCCCTGATATGGCTGCTTCAACACTAACTGTGGTTACTGAAACCTCACCTTCTTTCTTTGCATGAACATTTGGGCAGCATGACGCAAATATTAATAGTGACGTAGACATGTGGGGGGGTGTTAGAACGAGCTGTTTTAGGGGGGCGTGGCAGAGTCTTAACTTTGATAAAGAATATCTCTTTGGATTTGAGACTTTAGTCTTTGCAACTTTACAAATCTTCTTCATGCACCAAGAGCTTGTAACACTCCAAAGAGAAAGAAAAAAAAAATGAAATCACATCATTTGACCCCTTTAAGTCTCCATCCAGACCTCTACACTGTAAATATTATTCAAACCCAAATGTCAGCTTGTGTTATTAAACACAAGTCTGCTATACTCCTGATTCCGGCACCTACAGGAGCCCCCAGTAGCCCCAAAATGTTTGTGGATCATGGAGCATGTTGGCTCTGTGGCTCCATTATAGCTGGACCTTATAATGCCATAATTATCTATTCAGTATGAAATTTGTCACAGTGCAGTGAGTCAAATGATCTAGCTGGAGGATGCGTTTGTGCACTGCAGTGTTGTGAATATAATTGTCTTCTGTTCCGGAGTCTCTGGCTTTAACTGGATGATCAGCAGATTGCTTTAACAACAGTCTATGGTAGATTGCCTGCCAAACTGTTCCCACTGTCCATCATGGGCATAGAGGAGATTTGCAGCTTTTGATCATGAGTAATAATCAGTAAGATCTGTAGTGGTAACATAATACCATGGTATTGGATGGTAATACTGTGGTAATACAGTATGTGCAGGAATTTGTTTAACATGGTTTTTATAAGGTGCTACCAATGTATAGGCCCAACATAACAGTACGGTACATTTGTAAGTGTAATTGTTCAGTACAATTACAGTACCATGGTTAAACTATGGTATTCTCTGAACTACCTTTGAGTGCCATATAAATAGCATGGTGTGTGAATATAATAATTACTCTTACAAAAACGTACCATGGCAGTAACATAATGCAATGGTACTAAGTGCTAATACTGTGATACTTTAAAATTTATCATGGTACTGTTATATAGGTTTTTATATGGAATTACCATGGTAAATGTCCAAAATACTATTGTAGTACCATATGTTTTGTAAGTGTAATTATTCAGTACATTTACCAAAAAGTACCATGGTACTACCAAGGTTTTGAACATTTTCCATTGTAGAACCACTGTATTCTTTAAAGTACCTTATAGCACAATCTAAATGCCATGGTTTGTGAATATAATAACCTTACAATAAGTTATGCGGTAACATACAGCAGTATCATGGTGTCAGATGTCAATATTGATACTTAAATTTGCGTACCATAGTTCTTATATGGTGCTACCATGGTACTACCTTAGTAAAAAACCATTGGTACCTTGTCCAAAACACATGGTAGTACCATACTTTTAAAGTGTAATCAGTCAGTACATTTACCATGTTTTTTAAATGTACCATGTTAAAATCATAGTGGTGGTAACATAATATCATGGTATTAGAGGGTATTACTGTGTTACTAAAAAATGCTATGGTACTAAATTTCATGTACTATGTTTTTTTTTTTTTTTTTTTATATGGTACTACCTTGGTATGTCCAAAAATGTGGTTGTACCATACTTTTTGTATACGTAATCTTTCAGCGCATTTACCATGTTTTTTAGACATGGTAAAACCTTGGTATTATTGGAAGTACCTTGAAGTACCATATTGATACCATAATATGTGAACAGTGTTGGGGGTAATGCATTACAAGTAATGTGAGTTACGTAATCAGATTACTTTTTTGAAGTAACTAGTAAAGTAAAGCATTACCTTTTAATTTACAAGAAAATATCTGAGTTAATTTTTTCAAAAAAGTAACGACAGTTACTTTGTTTTCCCATTTATTGACTGGGCGGTTCGAGGATTATAGTGGTGGCAAACCCTGCAGGGAACCAACCCTCTGGGGACCATCACTCCTCTTGCATCTCCGATCCAGAGGAGTAACCCACGGAACGCGCTGGGCCCTCTTCAAAGAGCGTACCAGTGGTAACCAGTGGGCCTCCCCCTGACCAGATGTCGATCTCAGCATCGGAGGGAGAGCTGTCAGATGAAGATTCAGCTGTGCTGCCGCCCCCCGGGACAGTGGCAAAGCCTGAATCGGATCCGGAGATGACAGCTATGCTTTCCCGGGCCGCCGAGAGGGTAGGGCTCGAGTGGAAATCTCCACCGCGTCCCAAGCCCTCGAGGCAGGATGATTGGTTTCTCAAGGTGGCTCGCGCTGGTTTTTCCAGCGCCCCACCCTGGTGCCTTTCTTCCCGGAAGTGCATGACGAGCTCACCAGGTCGTGGATGGCACCTTTTACTGCCAGAAACTGGCTGGTGGGCTCCTCCTCCCTCACCACCCTCGATGGCAGTGCAGCGAAGGGGTATTCGGTGATTCCCCCAGTGGAGCGGGCGGTAGCGATGTGTCCTAAGTCTGCCTCCTGCTGGCGGGGGAGACCCCGTGTGCTTCCTTCCCGGGCCTATAGGCATTCGTCTGGTCTAACCGGCCGGTGCCTATATGGCTTGCGGGGAAGCTGCTTCTGCCTTACACGCTGTGGCGTTACTGTGCAGGTTGCACACCAGGCCAAGGCACTGAAGGACCTGCACGAGGGTGGTTTACGATCCAGAGAGTTCTGAAAACTCAGAACCGCCACTGGCCCTCGCGCTCCGAGCGACGAAGGTCACCGTGCATTCTCTGGGTCGTGCGATGTCCACGCTTGTGGTCCAGGAGCGCCATCTCTGGCTGAGTCTGGTTGAAATGAGGGATGTCGACAAAGATCGCTGCTGCCTCCACCCGTCCGCCGGTTGCAACGCCCCAGCCTGCTCGTCGCCGAGGGCGGCCCCCTGCGTCCACCCGCTCCCGCGCCGCATCCGCAGCAGCCTCCAGCAAGTGGCGCCGTAGAGCTGGGCATAGGCAGGCCGCCCCACCAGAGAGAGGTAGCCGCTTTCTGGGGGATGGTGAAAGCACCTCTCCCTCCCCTGGAGGAGGGCCAGGGGAGAATCTGGAAATCTCGACGAGAGAGGAGCTGCGGTTTTTCTCTGTCTCTGGGTCCCAGGAGGGGCACGGAGAGTTGCGGACGGCCAAACACCGGACCTCACTCATCCTCCTCCTTCGCCAGATGGCAGCAGCGGGCGGTTCGAGAGCGTCAACAAAGGCCCTACTCACGCACCCTCTGCCAACCCATGGAACCAGGTGAGCCCTGCACCCCACACTCGCACCACACTCAGGCCTGCTCACAAGCTGCCCGAGATGGGTCCCTGGCTGTTGGGCCTTCGGGTCAACTGGGAAAAGAGCAAACTCTTGCCAACGCAGAGGATCTCTTTTCTCGGTATGGAGTTGGATTCGGTCGAACAGACAGCACGCCTCACAGAGGAACGTGCGCGGTGGGGTCTAAAGTGCTATGAAAAAAAAGGTGGGGGGGGGAGGTGGGGGGGGGGTTCGGTGCTAGCCTGCTTGAATACATTCAAGAGCAGGACAGCGGTCCCACTGAAACTCTTTCAGAGGCTCCTGGGGCATATGGCGGCCGCAGCGGCACTTACACCGCTCAGCCTGTTACATATGAGACCGCTCCAGCACTGGCTTTATGGCCGAGTGCCGAGGTGGGCGTGGAAGCACGGCACTCACCGGGTCCAAGTTACACCGGCCTGTCGCCAAACCCTCACCCCATGGTCAGATCTTGCATTTCTCAGGGCAGGGGTGCCCCTAGAGCAGATCTCCAGGCATGCTGTGGTTTACACGGATGCCTCCACCACCGGCTGGGGGCCACGTACAACTTTCATGCAGTCTCAGGGGTTTGGACGGGCCCACAGCTGCAGTGGCACATCAATTGCCTAGAGTTGTTAGCAGTGCACCTTGCCTTGAACCGTCTCAAAGGTCACTTACGAGGCAAGCATGTGCTGGTCCGAACGGACAACACAGCGACCGTTGCGTATATCAACCGACAAGGTGGTCTGCGCTCCCGTCGCATGTCACAACTCGCCCGCCACCTCCTCCTTTGGAGTCAGAAGGTTCTGAGGTCTCTTCGTGCCGTTCACATTCCAGGCCTGCTCAACCGTACAGCCGACTAGCTGTCTCGAGCAATGCTCCCAGGAGAATGGAAACTCCATCCCCTGACGGTCCAGCTGATTTGGAGACGGTTCGGAGCCGCTCAGGTAGACCTGTTTGCTTCTCCAGAGACCGCTCACTGCCAGTTGTTCTACTCCCAGACCGAGGGAACTCTCGGCAGGGATGCACTGGCACACAGCTGGCCGCGGGGCCTACGCAAGTATGCGTTTCCCCCAGGTAGCCTTCTTGCACAGACACTGTGCAAAGTCCGGGAGGACGAGGAGCAAGTCTAGCTAGTGGCGCCGTATTGGCCCACGCGGACCTGGTTCCCCGAACTAGTGCTCCTCGCGACAGCCCCTCCTTGGCCGATTCCTCTGAGGAAGGATCTACTGACTCAGAGACGGGGCACCATTTGGCACCCGTGTCCAGACCTTTGGAAACTCCATGTCTGGTTCCTGGACGGGACGCGGAGGTTCTAGGTGACCTGCCCCAGGAGGTAGTGAACACCATCACTTCGGCAAGAGCACCGTCTACGAGACACGCTTACGCCTTGAAGTGGAACCTGTTCGTCGAGTGGTGTGTCTTCTCGCCGAGAAGACCCCCGAAGATGCCCGATTGCGGTTGTGCTTTCCTTTCTGCAGCAAGGGCTGGAGCGAAGGCTGTCTCCCTCCACCCTCAAAGTCCAGGTTGCTGCTATTGCTGCGTACCATGACCCCGTGAATGGGAAGTCTTTAGGTAAGCATGACCTCGTCATCAGGTTCCTTAGAGGGGCCAGGAGGTTAAATCCTTCCCGGCCCCCCTCCATACCCTCTTGGGACCTGACTCTGGTGCTGAAATCACTACAGCAGGGCCCATTCGAGCCTTTGCATTCAGTTGAGCCAAAGTTTCTTTCATTGAAAAACTCTGCTCCTGCTTGCATTGGCCTCCATCAAGAGGGTAGGGGACCTGCACGCATTTTCGGTCGACGATTCATGCCCAGAGTTTCGGCCGGCTGACTCCCAGGTAATCCTGAGGCCCCGGCCCGGCTACGTGCCCAAGGTTCCCACTACCCCCTTCAAAGACCAAGTGGTGAACCTGCAAGCGCTGCCCCTGGAGGAGGCAGACCCAGCCCTAGCTTTGCTCTGTCCCGTCCGAGCATTGAGATGCTACGTAGACCGGACACAAAGCTTCAGGACCTCAGACCAGCTCTTTGTCTGTTACAGAGGCCGGCAAAAGGGGAATGCCGTCTCTAAGCAGAGGATGGCCCGCTGGATTGTGGATGCCATAGCCCTGGCTTATCAGGCACAGGGTGTGCCCTGCCCATTCAGGTTGCGAGCTCACTCAACAAGAAGTGTTGCATCCTCCTGGGCGCTGGCTCGTGGCGCCTCGCTGACAGATATTTGTAGAGCTGCAGGCTGGGCGACCCCTAACACGTTCGCTAGGTTCTATAGCCTTCGTGTAGAGCCGGTATCCTCCTGTGTTCTCACCTCAAACGGGTAGTGGCACCGAGAGGCCCCGGTTAGTGTCGGCTTGCTAAAACCGCTCCAGAGTGTCCGTACTGTAGACCCTGTTGAGATCCTCCATCACCCTAGGCAGCTGGACGCGGCGGAACGTCCGGCGCCAGGCCTTCATGATGAATCCGTGAGAACCATGGAAGGCTGGGTTCCCATATTGAGACCTAAGCGGTACTCGTATGCGTATAGTCCACGGTATAGCCTTAGAGCCCGTGTTTCCCCGGTAGACTTCTGCCTTTCCAGGAGGTTTTGAATCACCTCAAACTTCTCCATATACACCTAAACGGATGCTATATGTGTATTTGCTCCCGAGACCTCCTTCGGGAAGGATGGAGCCTCCGCAGCGTCCCTGTTCCAAGTGGAACGGGTACGTTTTCCCCAGTGTTATCCAGTCTCACCCAGTGAGGTAGTGCTTGACAATGGTGAGTGGAGCTACTTGTTCCGAGCCCCGGCCTACACCTAATAGGGGCGCAGGCGGCTCGCACAGGGCACTGGAAGGGGCAGCACCCATGGCGCTTTGGTAGGGATCCCATTTTCGTCGGTCACCGACGTGGCGTCGAGAGTGACCGACTGAAAGGGAACGTCTCGGTTACGTATGGTAACCCTCGTTCCCTGAAGGAGGGAACGGAGACGCCACGTCCCGTCGCCATGGTTGCTGTACCACCGCTGAGCCGCCGGGTCTCCGGCTCGGCTCCTCAGCGAAAACATGGTATGCATTGCACCTGCTCCCTTATTATACTCACGCTGTGATCAGCGGCAGCTGGATGCAATAATTGCATGCCAATGTGCATTGGCTCGTTTAGTTTACACTCGAAGTAGATTGGTCTATCGAAGCGATATCCCATTTTTTCGTCGGTCACCGACGTGGCGTCTCCGTTCCCTCCTTCAGGGAACGAGGGTTACCATACGTAACCGAGACGTTATTCATCCCACTGGCAAAAAAATACCAAAAAAAAAAAAAAAAACGTTTAGTATTCATCAAAATGAATTAAAACTAGTGGTTAACCGATATTGTTTTTTTGACAGCCGATGCTGATACGTTGGAAAGCAGGAGGCCGATATAAAGCCGATATATATTTATATATATTTTTTAATTTTAATTAATATTTAAGAAATTTTAAATAATTTCACAATGGATTTAAAAATAAATGTGTAAAATAAACATACTTATACTATAGATGACAAAGTATTTTTCAGAAATAAATAAATATTTAATAAAAATATAATTAAAAAGGAAGTAAACACTGTAACCAACAGAGCACTCAGTATTCTGGGAAGTTTGTGTGCACTGGGAATCATATTTTTCAAATAAAGCCAGGGTAACACTCATTTTACATACAGCACACAGAGAAAATTAACTGATTATGACTGTGGGCAAATGCATAAAGTGAAGCATAACTTGAAATCACGAGTTTAAAACATTCAATTCACTCGGACTGACCATCACGCAGAGAACACGCGATCATGCTGGATAAAAATGCACACTTCACAAGATCTCACAACTGGATTCGACTAAGTTTGCAAGGTTTGTGATATTAAATATTCATTAGTCATTCAAAGATTTGTTTAAATTATATAAATGCGTATTTGCTCAATGCTGACGGCAAACGAGAAAGTGTTATAATGTTTGCCTATTACTAATAATATAAAAGCAAACGTTATAATACTTTTTGTATACATTAATTCCTTTGTTTAACCGTTTTATCGGATTATTAGACAGACTTCTATCCGTATTAGACACAACTGTTAACTACGACGGCGAGGAAGAGGGAGAATGTGAGCACGGCTGCTCTCAGCACCGTCAAAATATAAGAGGCCTTGGCGATATATCAGTCAACCACTAATTAAAACAGTGAAATGCAAACTCAGAATATGACGCAAACCTGCAATAATTAAATGTTAAATATGCATTTAATCCAATTTTATTAACCAATGTCTTTGCTGCTGACCTTAGATGATCCAGTTCAACCATACCAATAAGCAAAAATGACTTTAGATAAACTAACAATTGTGCTTCATTGTTTTTTTGTTTTATTGAACCTTCTTCTCCTGCTTTCTACTGTACAGACGTGCATTTACTTTTCCTTCAGCCTGAAGTTTATACATTACACTTTTTGGTGTGAAAGAGCTTTTACATTTGCTATAAATAGAACTTCTTTTATTAAAAACAATCAAGCCCCGCTCATATTTAAAAAGTAATGCAAAAATAACGCAAAAGTAATGTAACGCATTACTTTCCATAAAAAGTAACTAACCTAATTAGTTCATTTTTAGGGAGTAACGCAATATTGTAATGCATTACTTTTAAAAGTAACTTTCCCCAACACTATGAGACTATCATAAAATTATTGTGGTGGTAAAATAATACCCTGGTGTCAAATGGTAATACTATGGTACTTTGAAAAGCACTATGGTACTAAATTTAATTTACTATGTTTTTTACGTGATATTACTATGGTGCTATGTAAAAATAATAATAATAATAATAATAATAATAAATAAAAAATGCGGAAGTGCCATGCTTTTTGTACATGTAACCTTTCAGTACATTTACCTCTTTTTTTTTTTTTTTTGAGATGGTAAAACCATTGTATTATCGGAAGTACCTTGGAGTACTCTATTAGTACCAAGTACCATACCTTTTGTAAATTTTAATCATTCAGTACATTTATTATAAAGGGCCATTTTACTAGCATTTTTTTTTTGGAAATGTTGCATGGTAAAACCATGATATTTTCGGAAGTAGGCTTACTTTGGACTACTGTATAAATACCATGGTATGTGAATTTCTGTTCAAATGAACACAAGCTCTAACCTGCGTCTCCCACTATTCATTTTTGGTTTATTTGGTGTTGACTTCAGGTTTGTCATAGCGATGCGTTTTAGGACGACTGTTGAGAGAAAAAAAAAAAAAAGAAAAAAAAATGATGGGGACATCAGGTCTTGTAAATGAAACTTCATCTCAGAGCTAAAAGAAAAGTCAGAGTACATGAGCCCTCAGCGTTAGAGCTGTAATGATCAGCCACTTCAAATAAAGCAATTATCAGTGGTGGAGCGAGAGCGCCAGTGTAATGTCATACGGCGTGGCTATTCATGTCGCCCCGCGTCACACTAAACAGATTGCCTTTGACAGCTCTGATGACTGTAGACACTAATGTGCTGTTTAGAGCTTCAGAGAGCTACTGGAGGAAGACAAATTCAATTTGTCCAGTGTGACAGGTGGATGTAGAGAAGGAGAGCGAGAGCTTGAAGGGTGAGTGTGATGAATCTGATTGGAACAGTTTTACTCCAGACGTCACCTCTAGCCTCATTTATGGCACACAAAACAGGGACACTTTCTTGGTTAATTTCATCTAATGAGGACATGGTCGCTGGTCATTGAGATTGAAGAACAATGTTATATTAGAGAGTCATAAATATTCATTTCAAGTGTTTATTAAAAGTGAGGCATGCCATTTTTGTGGCACTAGTGTTGGATTTACCATTGTGTTTTTTTTTTTTTTTTTTTTTTTTCAACCAGTTTTTCCAAACTGTCTGCCATTGGTCAGTAAAACATATAGTCCTGCCTTAAACTCATGCTATTGGTTGAGCTACAATGTAGGTTTGGTCAGGATGGTTAAACAAATGTTTGGGGAAGTCGTGGCCTAGTGGTTAGAGAGTTTGACTCTAACCCTAAGGTTGTGGGTTCGAGTCTCGGGCTGGCAATACTGCGACTGAGGTGCCCTTGAGCAAGGCACCGAACCCCCAACTGCTCCCCGGGCGCCACAGCATAATTCTGAGTATGGGTCACCACACTTGGCTGTATGTCACTTCACTTCACTTCAATAATGCCAATGTTTTGATAGTGACACATTGCTTGCCAGTGTAATTTCATTTTCATTTTAGTTACATTTTTTTTTTTTTTTTTTTTTTTTTTTTTTGTATGGCTATACTGTTTATATTAATTTTGTTAGGTTTAAGTTTGAGTTATTTAGGTAAATCAAGTTAAATTTAAAGAAAATGGGGAAAAAATGTTTTGGGAACTAGCTAAAATAAAAAAGTTTAAGATTTTTAAGTTTTATTATATTTCAGTTAACGGTTTCAAGATTTTTTTTTTTTTTTTTTTACTGTTTTAGTTTCTGTTTACTGTAATAACCCTGGTATTTTTTGGGGAAATCAAAAATTAAAAAGCCAAGAGTACAAGAAAGTACAAGATTTTTTAATGTTCTTAAGTATTAAAGGTAAAAACAACAACAACTTTAATTTATGAAATGTAGTGCAGTAAAAAGTATGACATTATGCTTTGGAATTTAGCGAAGTAAAGTTTTCCAAAGAAAAAAACTCTGATAAACTACAATTACTTTTTAAATTTAATTGAGTAAAGTAAAAATACTTCATTACTGTCCACCTCTGACAGGGTTCACCTTTAGCATCATTTTTACGATGTGCAGGGTCCTCCTTTGCTTTAAATAAGAAACCCTCTGCGTCAATATGCTGACGTGAAAGGCACTGGGAATTTTATCATCATGATTAAATTATATTTTGGACATAAAAAGAGTCAAAGTACGCACATCCAATGCTTCTTAGTCAGGTGCAAGATCAAAGGATTCAACAAATCATGCAAAAAGGATCTGCACACCTTTGTTCTCCCTTTATTTAGAAAAGTAAAAATAATCGTTCAGAAATCATTCTAATATACTGATTTGCTGCTCAAGAAACATTTCTTATGGTTTTTTTCAGTGCTGGAAACCGGGACACCTTATAAGCATTATAAATACCATTATAAATGTCACTTTTGATCATTTTAATATGTGCTTATGGAATAAATATATTCCTATATTTATATTATTTTAATAATATATAATGGTAAGTATATATTCCAAGTTGCCCATAACATTTGTGTGAGTAAAAGGCTATTGACTTCAATGCTGTAAAATTTCATTTGTGTCCGGTTCAGATTTGAGATTTGAGAGATAGGTTTTCAATGAAAAACAGGCTAAATGTTGATTAATTTCTCACACAAATCTACTGAGTGACTTTAGAACACTTTGAAAATAGTGCAGTCGTAAGGTTTACTTTTTGACACTTTTTCAATGATGTTATGACTGAACTGTTTTTGACCTGTGTAAGGTTTCTTTAAAAATCCTTTCACTTTCTCTTGAGAAAATAACAGCATTTGGGTTCAGAATGACATGAGGGTAAGAAAATAATGACAGAATTTTCTTTTATGTTTATTATTCCTTTAAATTAAAGTGTTTTTCATGTCTTTCTCAGCCAGTGTGTGTGCAGTCGTTGTGCCTGTCTCTGTCAGCTGCCTGTGAGGTCAGTCTCTTTGTAAAGGCTGTTTAGCGAGACCCAAAGTCAAAAGCCCTCCATGTGCCGACTGTTTCATCTCAAACAAAGAATGCAGCTTTCTTCTCAGACATTTCATTGTGTTTTCCAAACAAACGGAGCTTTATTAGTGAGCGGTATTTCCATAAAAAGTAAACCGAGTTTAATAAGTGACACATGGATCTCTGAGATCTTTTTGAATGTGTTTGAGAAAAATGGAGTGAATACAGTATGTGATTTAGCATCAGCGTCAGGACACTATCAGTCTAAATTGCCCTCATTACCTGATGTAATCTGCAATTAAAATGAATTCATAATGAATGTCATGGTGCATGGGATATCACAATTTTGCCCGTGAGCTATTACTCCATTTTGCCTGTGCATTTCTTATAAGCCTTCACATATTTTCCTAAAGCCACACACATTTTGTGCTTTCATATCAGATAACGGTTATTATCTTCCCCCATTTTTTTGTCATGAGACAGTAATGTTTTCAAGAAGCTGGGTAGATCTTTTTGAAAACTAATAAAACTTGCCAAGTCAAGCATCACTTTTACTATTGCTTATACTTTGGGCTTTTAATTTATAATCATTAAAATCATGTGTTGATGAGGAGAGTTGAGCTGCTTCCTTTCTAAAAGCAAGTTTTGCCCCTTGGATAAAAAGTTTTTTTAAGATAAAAAAAAAAAAATTCATTGAGAGACTTGGGTGATTTTTGCATGACCAAACATGATTCACACTCACTCATGCAAAAATGTAGTACACATTTTGAACTTTATAGATAGTTGAAGTTGAAAATATAAACAGTTCTGAAATAAGCCTTTTCTCCATCTCTTTATATCCAAGCTTTGTTAAACTGACAAAGTTTGTGTATTTATTGTCTATTCATCAGATGTTCTCCATGGGAAACACACACAGCTTGTAAATTCCAGCATTTCTATATTGAGGAGAGGCCAGAGTGTGTGTGTGTGTGTGTGTATGTGTGTGTGTGTGTGTGTGTGTGTGTGTGTGTGTGTGTGTGTGTGTGTGTGTGTGTGTGTGTGTGTGTGTGTGTGTGTGTGTGTGTGTGTGTGTGTGTGTGTGTGTGTGTGTGTGTGTGTGATGGGGTCTGTTTAAGAGCTTTAGAGCTTTCCTTAAATCCTCACGCAGTTCGGCCCACGCTGTCATTTACAAGCCTTAATATCATCAGATTACACCATTAAAGCACAGCCAAACAAAAGCCTCTGTAAATAACAGACATCTAATGAAAGCAACTCCACAAACAGCCATCAGCAGCAAAAACCACCGCACTCTAAAAATCCAATGTGTGGATTGACAATAACACCACAGCGACACTTACTGACATCTATCTATCTATCTATCTATCTAGATAGATAGACAAATTAAAGGTCATTACCTCTTAGTCATCAGCTCAGTAATAATTTGCATACCCTCAGTGCTATAAAGTATTATGAGATTATGTCTCAAAGTATTAGGATTAGTGCATTCTCAAATCATAGGGTGTTCCCATTGGAAAGAGAAATCACAAATGAGATCTTTTAAACATCTCAGTTGTTGCTTTTGGAGATCAATGAGATTATATTAATAGCAAATAGGAACTTTTGCTTAACTTCCTTCTCTGATGTTCCTATTGGGAAAAATACACCACTAAATATGACTTTTAGTTTCTGAAGAGATCTCAGTTGTGTTTTATACTGTTTGGCTTCCATTGAACTCCATAGTACGGACAAAAAATAAAATAAATAAATAAAAATTAATAAATAGCTAAAAAAAACAAACAAAAAAAAAAACATGTTTGGTTTCCAACGTTCTTCAAATTGTGTTCTGCAGAAAAGAAAATCATACAGGTTTGGAACAACATGAGGGTGAGTAAATAATAAGAGATTTTATTTATTTATTAAATTTTTTTGGGTGAACTATCTCTTTAATATTGAAGCTAAGCAGAATATTGAAGAATAAAAATGTATTTAATAATAATAATAGTAGTAGTAGTAGTAGTACTAGTAGTAATAAAGGCGATTGTGATTTTTTTCCCCCTTGCAATACCAAAATTATATCTCTCAATTTGGACTTTTTTTTATATCTCACAAATCTTTTTTTTTATTTTTTTATTTTTAGATATAAACTCAAAATTCAGACTTTTTCTTGCTTTTCAGTGTTTACATCTCACAAATCTGCATTTATATAGTCACAAGTCTGACTTTTGTTTTCTTGTAATTCTGTTTTTTTTTTTTTTTTAAATAAAAAGTCACTGCAACTTTTTCTCTCAGAATTACAACATTTTTTTTCAGCATTTCTCTTTATATATCACAAAACACATATCAGATCAGAAAAAACACATTACACATACTACACTACAACAGTTGTCTCATGTCTATTTGTATTTCTGCAGGTGAATTTTATAAAAAGTGCTGTATAGTAAATAGTATATATAGTATAGTATTTCTGTTGGATTCTCAAAGTATGCATCCATCCTGCCACAAAGGTTGTATAACCCGCACCGCTCTTTCTGCTAATTCTGAGATTTAAATTTTGCCATCAGGTTCAGTCAAGCCTTTCTATTTTGAAGAAAGTAGCTGAGAAAGGTTGAGAATGTGTCACCTGAGTGCTGCGATTGTGTCTGTGGTTTTCTCAGAGGTCTTCATGGGTGGCAGGGTTTGATGTTCCGCTCGGGGTTCAGCAGTGAGATCACTAACAAGCCTGGACAGCAGGCGCAGGTGAAGCGTTTTAACAAGAACAGCAGAGAAAGCGTCTCACCTACTCAGCCTATACGCTTCCTCTTTCTTTTGTCTTCTTTCTGGCACAATTCTTTTTCCTTTCTTTCTCTTTCTTCTGTCTCGTGTTTCTTTGATCTTTGCCTCCTGTTTCCATCTGAATGTGACACGAAACAGTATGTGTTTTAGATCTGGAGTCTCTTGTGATTCAGTAAAGTGTCTTTCACAGATGCAGTTCTGTCAAGAGGAACACTGTGCCCACAGATAGCAAAATACACTCGGGCCAGTTCCGGTTAGATTCTATAAAGCTTGCTATAAAAATTACCAGCATTATTCAAAGTATCTTCTTTTGAGTTCTGCAGAAAAAAAAAACAAATGTCAGAGGTTTGGAAGAACGTATGTAAATTATGACAGATTTCTGGGAAATAATCAGTTATTCCTGTGTGTCTCGACATGCTGAGTGAGGAAGCAACTTAAGTAGCAACAAATGTGATAAACTGTGAGGCCGTGTTTGTGTTGTAGTCGGTTACACATTTGGCAAATGTAAAAGCAAGACAGATCTATTGCAGATGATTTCAGACATACTGATGCATATTAATATCATTGAATACTGAAAGTAGCTTATTATTAGCTTATGTATTTAGTTGAGGTTATTTAAAAACGATCTTCTCTAATACAAATCATCTTCACTCTCATGTCCTTTAATAATTATGGAATGAAAGCGACATTTGCTCATTGTAAGTGCATTCGTAAAAATAAGAATGTGAAAACTAAAAATACAAACAAACCTTTCTCCTTGTATACACTGTACCCTCCTCCTCCTCCTCTTCCTCATCTGTTTGTGGAACACAGTATTGCTCGTCAAAGTTTACTTCAGCGTTAACACTCTGCCGTGTTCGCTGCAGTCTCGCATGTGAAGTTAACTTTTAGCAAGTTCCTTTATGAGCTTATGAGCGCCTGCATTATTAAAATAAAAGGTTAGTAAAAATGTGCAACGATGCTTACCAGAATTATTTTATCGAAATGACTCCATACATCCATATCATCCTCCCGCGCATCTGAACTCTTCAAATGGTTTATATTTTTATATATTTTAATAGTTTAGCTACATAGAATTAAAAAAAAAAACTATTAAAAAAAAAAATCTATGAAAAGTGCCATCCATTATATATAAAAAATATTTGATGTCTCTGTCTTCTTTAAAATTCAAATCACTATTTCAGAGTTTAACAAAAAAGCAAGTATAGTGTCTTAGTGAAATATTTGATCATTAAAGCATGCATAACCAAAAAGAGGATCATGGGTAACAGATATGAAAGCAGTGCCATTTAATTGGTTGATGTGGGCAAGAAAAATACTGTATTTAATATACCGTTGTGTGGCTTTGATAAATGTTTAACTGCTTTTGCAGAGGAAATACTTAGAATGTCATTTTGCATAACTTAAGTATTAGGGAATAGTAATTAGAAGACAGTAGTCTGAAGTGTAAGTAAAACTCTCTCTTTCTCTCTCTCTTTATTAGTTTAATTTTGTGGGTAAACTCCTGGGCCCTCGAGGGAACTCATTAAAGAGACTGCAGGAGGACACACTGACCAAGATGTCCATCCTCGGCAAGGGATCCATGAGAGACAAAGAAAAGGTATTCTTTCTTTGCTTATCATCAGTGTTTTTCTTTGCTTATTATCAGTCTCTGGGTTGTTAATCAGGGTATATGACGCAGGAACTGGTGTTTTTTGTCCTGTCTTTCACCACATAGTCTCATTGTCTCCGCTGTCACGGGTGAGAAGCGATCTGAACGATCACATCGTTGCGTTTCTGCATGCTGCGCCACTGATTGAATCGATCGATGGTTGCTGATGGGTTGCTCCCCCCGCCTCACCTGGAAAGAGGGATACAATGTCATAAAGAATTGCTAACGTCAGCGTCGTGTCAGTGAGAAAGAGAGAAAGACACAAGAGACAAAGGGACAGAGAGATATAGTCGGACAGGTTTTTGGGGTTATTGCCAAACAGCAGATTACTTCTTAAAGCGTCTAAATGAATTGACTTGAGCTGTCTGTTGAGGTAATTCAAAAGCGTTCTTCTAGTTAAATAGGACTTTTTTCACATTCAATACGGAAGTTTTTTATTTTTGGAAAGTTTAACTAAAAAAAAAAACTAAAAACTCTGTATTGTTCATGTCAGGCCAATAGTTGGCGATGTTATGCACATATAATGAACATGCAATACACATGCACATGACAAATTTGCATTTTTACAGTTTACACATAGATGATATTGGTGTTGTTTTCAAAAACTTGTACTTTGAAACTTTGAAAGTTTGAATTTTAAGGCCCCCAAAACGCCATTGTCATATAAATGAATAGCCAAAATGCATAAAACGTTTTCAAAACAGTGTTGTGTAAATGCCCCTGTTGTTGTTTTTTCTGCCTGAATGCCACTTAAGTCAACATTTTTCTTGCACCAAAAACAACAGTTTAATTTTAGATGATCCATTAAGTTCATGTCTGTAATTTCTTTTAATACAGGTTCAATCTATACACATAGGTACAGTTGTAAAATCGCAACCTTTCCAAATGTCCAAAGTATATAAATTAAAGGGATAGTTCACCAAAAATAAATAAATAATAATTCTGTCATCATTTATTCATCCTCATGTTTTTTTTTTTTTTAAACCTGATTGACTTACTTTCTTTTGCACAAAATAAAAGAAGGTATTTTGGAGACTGTTTACAACAAAGTTGTTTTGGCTACAAGTGACTTTCACTGCATGAAAAAATAAAAATAAATAAATACTGAGATGTTCCTCAAATTATCTTCTTGTTCCATACTTTATGTTAGGCTGTTGTAGCCTAAACATTTTACACAATAATAGCTTTAAATTATTTTTTGGGAGTATTTTCACAGCCAAATTTAATTTGCGATTAATTAGATTAATTAATGGCAGCACCCTGTAGTTAAAAAAAAAAAACAACAACACTGGTTGACAGCCATATATATGTATGTGTGTATATATATATATATATATATATATATATATATATATATATATATATGTATGTATATATTATATATATATATATATTATAGACTTTAGGGTATGGCTGCACAATTAATCAAATTTCTAATCGCAATTACAATTACGGATGCCACAATTACATAATCGTTCAAAGCTGCAATTAATCGTTCAAAGTCCACTTATGTTATTCTGCATGTTTAATATGCATTTTTTTTTCTACATATTATCTTAAGGGTTTTTCCATTGTTTTAATTTTATTTGTAGTATAACATTATAATACCATTCATATTTTTAACAATCCGATGTATAGTTGACATTTGAGGCTTATACTATGGGAAAGCACTAAACATTTTCAGTTAAAGTGTTTTCAGCTTATTTATTTTCACATAATAATACGGCATGCAGTTGCATCAAACAATGGCATAAACATCATGTAAATTGTGATAATCGTAATTAATAATCGCGATTACAATTTCAAGTGAATAATCGGCAATTATGATTTTTGTCATAATTGTTCAGCCCTACCTTAGGGTGTAAACTGCATTTGAAATCTCAATTAAATATAATAACATGTAATTATATGCTTTAAGCAGTAGAAACTTTCATTTTATAATTTTAGATTTTGTTTTAGATGTTTTTTTTTTTCAACTGCAACAAAAACAGTAATATTATAAAATAATATTATAATTTAAAATAACTGTTTTCTGTTTGAAAATATTTTAATATATATTTTATTCCTGTGATGGAATGCTGAATTTTTCAGTGTCACACAGTGTCATCCTTCAGAAATCATTCTAATACGCTGATTTGAAACATTGTTATTAATGTTGAAAACAATGATTTATTTTGTTCAGGATTTTTTGATGAATAGAAAGTTCAGTAGAACAGCATTTATATGAAATAGAAATCTTTTAAAGTATTATAAATGATTTATTGTCAATTTTGATGAATTTAATGCTTCCTTGCTAAGTAAAAGTAAACATTTCTTTAGGGGATAAAATTACCTTACTTTCTCTCTTTACTTTTAAAACAAGCTGTTTTTGCTACTGTACCTTTCATTAGTCGGCTCTAATTGGCTAACTTGTTGCATGCAACATTTATTTTCAAAGGTTCAGGAAAATCCATGATATGATTATTGACATTTTCCTCCAGCAGATTGTGTGCATGTAGCTCTGGTTTCTGGCCGTTTCTGAATGCAGGTGATTTTGATGTGTGCATGTATAAGCATTCAGCGTTCACATGAGCAATCTTCTCCCTTCAGACAGCTGTTCCAGAGCTCAGGGTGTTCTGGAAGGTTTTATCTACTAATTGGGCGTGTTGTTATTGACTGGTGCACTCCTCCGGTCCTGTCAGATTTTGGTGAACAAGCTCTCTGTGGAGAAAAGTGAGAGAGAGGGGGAATTGTGCAACGCAAATTGGCCGGTTTGGATCTGGAACACTCACCTGCACGGTTTTAAGCAGTTTGGAGATTCTCCTGCAGCTCCGTCTCACAGCAGAGAGGAGAGATTTGCTTAAAGCTCATCATTCTCTTTGATGTACTAGAATTTGCAGAAACGAATTTCACAGAATTTACCAAACGATGTTGATAGTAAACATACATGCCCCAAACCCCACAAGAGCTTGTTTTTGGAAGCAGTTTAGAAAACTTTACATATATGTGTGCGTTCACCAGTGAATGTGAAAATATGCTTTTGCAAACACTGTTTTGCATGGAAGCTTGTTTTTTTTCCACAGAATAAAAAAAAAAAAAAAAAAAAAAAAAATGGTAATTAAGACTTTTTTTTAAATTCTGACTTTTCTCCATGATTTCTGAGTTTAAATCTTTCAATTTGACTTTTCCCCTCATAATTCTGTTTAAATCTTGCAGTTTTGACTTTCCCCCCTCATAATTCTGAGTTTAAATTTTGCAATTCTGAATTTCTTTTTTTCTGAATTCTGAGTTTACGTTAGTCTCGCTATTTTGAATTTTTTCTTGTTTACATCTCACATTTATTATTATTATTTTTATTTCCGAAATGGAATACAAATTAAAAAATGTCAAGAAATGTGTGACTCTTTAATCTCACAATTCTAACTTTTTTGCTTTTACATCTTGAATTTTTTTAATATCTTAAAATTTAGATTTTTTTTCTTTTAATTCTCAATTGTTTTTTTTCTTCTGTTTCCACCATAAAAATAAAAAAATGACTAATTTATCACTCACAGTACCTAACATTTCCCACTCTTAACCTCTAAATTACTAACTTGGAATTCTGTTTTTTTTTTTTTTTTTTTTTTTTTTTTTTTTTTCAAAATTATATACAGTCCTATGCAAATATGACAATTATTTTGAAAATCAAAACTGATACTTTTACTTTATTTATACAGGTTCCTGGTTTTATTTTAAACAATTCATTAATGCATATTATTAAAAACAAATTAACAGTCATTTATTCAAAACAACTTGCTCCGCCTCTAAAATGAATAATATTTAGATAAATAATGTTTAAGATCCTTTTTAAAAGAGGCTCTTTTTATTTGCATTTTTAAAAAAAGATTCATAACACTCCACGAAACAGTGCAATTAAAATAATGCTTTAAAGAGAATGAATGGAATACTGTAAATGTCAACCTCGCTAGTTGATTTTTTGGCAAGTAGTTGATTAGCCCATGCTTACTGCCGTTTCATTCACACATGCTCCGTTACCTCAGCATATCTGCACTAAGATGACCTCTTTCAGTAAACAGCAGATTGTGGATGAAATTAGCATCTCATTTGCATAACTGTGACTGTTTTAAAAAGAGCAGATTAACTGCATGACATCAGAGGAAGCACAGGAGACAAGCACACACATAACAGCACGCTTCTCCCAAAAAAAAAATCTGCTCAAAAAAAAAATCACACCCCTCTTAAAAAAAAAAAGCGTCATCATCTCATCATACGACTGTTCTGATGAAATAATTCTTTGCCATGTTTCTGTCTCACGGTTCCTGCTAAATTGCTCGTTTGCTTTGCGCCAGCTAACAGTGCTGGATACAAGCCCCCCCCCTCACTGCCCAGTGTTAATGTGTTTGCATATGGAATTGACATTTTAATTGAATTGAATATGCATGGTATAATTACTGTGGGTGGTTTATTAATTTAGCATTTTTTATTTAATTAATTATTATTGTTATTTTTTTTATTATTTAAAAATATATATTTTAGTTCCTGTACCTCAACTGGTATAGCAAATGCTTGCAAATGTGTACATTTTTCTTTTTTTATATACAGGAAGAAGAACTGCGAAAGAGCGGAGAGGCAAAGTATCATCACCTTAACGAAGATCTTCACGTGCTGATCGAGGTGTTCGCGCCGCCTGCTGAAGCGTATGCGAGAATGGGTCACGCTCTAGAGGAGATCAAAAAATTTCTTATTCCTGTACGTCTGTTTGTACATGTTTGTACAATCTTCTAAACACAAACTGAGCATCAGCATCATCATCTTTCATGTTCTGATTGCAGCGTTTGCCTTCTCTTGGCGGAAAAACACATGTTGGTGTGTGTTTGGGGTTTAAATGTATTTATTTTGCGCCAGCTATCCTATTTTAAAATATCTGTCCTATTATAAAATATCCTATTTTAGCTACAAATATGTTACATTGGAGAAGTTAAGTGCTATGCAGATTCATGTAATTCTCCGGATCTTCTCTATCAAAAACTATGCATATGTTCACATTTGTGCACGGTATTGACTTTATGTATATAAAAGCTCACAGTCACATCTGTTATGCTAATGAAAAGCTACATTAAATGTTACTGTTTATATACAGAATGCCTCCTCTCGGGGAAAACACATGTTGGTGTGTGTTTGGGGTTGCAGGGGGCATATATTTCCCCTTGAAAAACAAATGGACCGTTATTGCGTGTTACAGCTCATTAACTGTGTGTGTACAGGACTATAACGATGAGATCAGACAGGCTCAGCTACAGGAGCTGACGTATCTGAACGGTGGCTCAGAGGATGCCAAAGTCCCAGCGGCCAGAGGCAAGAGCAGCACGCGATGCAGAGGAACTCCAGCGTCGGGACCGCACAGGTACGACAGCGGTTCATTGTACTGTTATCACATCTAGAGTGAGAAACGGCAGGATAACCTGTAAACAAGACTAATGAACTCCTTAATTTCACCTTTTCTGCTGTTTAATGAGAAAAGGATTTGAAACTCCACTGAGAGTTTAATGCGGTATAACTGGCAGATTTATTCTCACATGGACTGGCGCTAATGTGATTTCCTCAAACCAGTCTCATTTTCATCATAGTTGGAGAGGAAAATTCAATCAAACCATCAAAGTAATCCTCCATTGGAGGATAGAATATAATAACAGCGTATTGTTATTTAGTAAATGATAGCCAGAAACTAAAGATCTGTCTGTCTGTCAGTTGAAAGATGCTTATAAAATGGCAAAGCTTTATTATCAGTGGTGAAAACAGTTTTCATGCCATTTTCAGTGTTCTTTTTTCAGGATTTTACATTGAAACATTGTAAAATACCATCAATTATGTTCGGTTTAATGCCTAAATAAATCTGACCCCAAACTTTTTAACAGTAGTAAACTTTTGGACACATTTCTGTTTTACTATACTGTTCCATACCTTATATTAATATTAAATTCATCAAAACTGTGGATTTATTGCAATTACATAAGGAACAACAAATAGATAAACATATTAAAACATTTTTTTTAGCTCTGTCTTCTTACTTTTGTAAAGAAAATCTAATGTACACTGAAAAAAAATCACTTAAATTTCACTTTAAAATTGCTAATAAATTTCACTAATTCACTTCATTTTTAAACAATACAAAGAAACAGCAAGTAATGCATTGAATTGCATTGAAATTGTGAAGTAGATAAACTGAAATACTAATCCTCTATTTACAACTTGGAAACATTATTTTTTATACTGTAGTGTAGGCACAATTTATATTTGTCTACAAAGGTAATGTACAGTAAAGCATCTAAGTATAGTTTGGTAAAACGGTGTAATATCACTAATTCAGCTCATTTATGTCCAAACATTTCTCTTGCAGTGTATATGTATTTTTTTCACACCATTTTTACATTATTGTGTTTGTATTTTATAAATGAAGAATTCTTAGTTATAATGTTTAGTTAATTATATATATGTAATTCACTTGGGTGGATGTGTCCTGCAGGTGTAGAGGGGGTGTTCCTCCTCCTCAGGCTGCAGTCCCGCGGGGGGTGGCGCCCAGAGGAGCTCCGCCCAGCAGGGTTCCGTCCAGCAGAGTAAGGGGCGTTCCCTCACAGAGAGCACGAGGAGCTCCGCCCCCACCCGGGTACAGACCTCCCCCTCCGGTGGTGCAGGACACCTATGGTGAATATGTAAGTAACTGTCACTTGCTTTGCTGTAGACGTCACTCTGTTTAGAGTCTATATCAAAGGATATTTATAACATTCACAAGGACAGAATTAATGAAGATCAAATTATAGTATCCAGCAAATGGGGGCAGGATGACATACTATTTCTACTGGATTTTTGAAATATGCATTCAAGTATGTTTTTGCAATTCTAGTTGGTTTTGCAAAAGTTAATTAATTGTACTGTACCATCACCAGTGCAGATCTACGCACTTAGAGATTCAACCATAGTCTTGGCTAGTGTTATTTTAGTATTATTTATATACCATTATATTATTAAATAATATACTTAATTAGCCTTTATTCATAGTAATAAGCTTTCATTAATAGTAATTTTGATATGTGACTGTCATATTTATTTATTTATTTGTATTTTAGTTATTTAACATTTATATTTTGCTTATTTTTTTATTTCAGTTAAGTTTTTATAATTTTAGTAATTTAGTAATAATATTTAAAAATTTCAAATTATGCCCTGTCAATTAACTGAAATAAAATAAGTTTATATTTTTCGTCTAATAATTGTTTTTATTTTATTATATTATTTTTTTTTTTTTCTTTGTAAATTTATTTAGGGCCAGTTTTACTAAACAGGGCAAACAAGCGCAAGAGCACAATTCCAAAACAGTGCTGATGGGAGGGGAAATTTCTGCGGGTGATTTACTAACGATGCAAAAATTAAAGAACACAGCCGCAACATCTCATTTACATATCGACCAACGCAATATACCAATATACAAGGAAATAAAGAAGATACAGTATGTGGAAAAGAACCAGAGGCCAAAAAATGAAGTGTTACTAAAAGTTTTGTTAGACCTGGTATTGCGTTACTCCTAGTTGAGGGTTCCAAGTCGTCTTTTATTTTCTGAAGCAAATTAAAAATAACATGGCTTGGCAAATGATATGTTCGTACAATGTGCTCTTCTGGCATTACAAATAAATAAATAGGCTACATGTGGAAAAAATCCTCTCCCTTCTAGCACGCACTCTCTGTTCTCTGTGGTGCCTCCTCTGAGCAACAATATTTGCAGCCATTTCAAGCCCAAAACAGTTTTTTATTTGGGCTTTAAATAATGGCACAAATGCCAGTAATTTGACAAACGCAAACGTTAGTAAAACGCATTGTGTGATTCATTTGAATACTCTCCTCCCATAAATTTTGCATCTGAAAGGGAAACTTCTGCAAATGCATATTAAATAAGGTCAGGCGCAAAAATAACTGCGTCCACGCCTTTTCAGTGCTAATTTGTCATTGCGCGTCTTTAATAAAAGCTGACAGTAAAATTTTAGAAATTTCCAAAAGACGGTTTGTGTAAAAAGTTTTTTTTTTTTTTTAAATATCTTGCCTAAAAAAAAAAAATCTCTAAAATTATACATCTCATTTCTTTGGCATTTAATTATTTTTTACAGTTTGGTGCCACCAGGCATGCAGAAGCAACATAAGCAAGACACTTACTCTATTTGAGCTGTTACAGTAATTTCAATACCTTTCTAGAAAGAGAGAGTGATCTATGATATATGTCTATAATAGCCAGTGTTTTATTGTTGACATTTCTCATATCGATAAATGATATAAAACAAACTGAATAGCTCGCCAAGGCTCTCGCAGAAATGAATGTTTAACGACGCTGATCTCATTTGTCAGTCGTAATGGAACAGTACATGGTGCGTCTGTCTATCGGAGACATCCTAAATCATTTCATCTGCGTGATTTACTGGTTTTTCTTTGCGATTATGGGGAAAATGGTCTTATTTGCTCGCCTGCTTCTGACACTGTTATAGATTTCCACTGCTTTGAGTTTTAATTTAACAGAGAGAGTTGCAAAACAAGCACTTCAAATACATTGAGCTTATTTGAATGTTTGCCAGCCCCTCTCGATGTTGTGTGTCTCAGAGGTCTTCTGGCTCGCTTGTGGCATATTTAACAGATGGTGGGCTCTGAGAGGTGGGTGGAGTTGGCACACTGCCCCGCAGTGCCCATATCTAACCACATCTGACAGGTTTATTTAGGGGGCACTGTTCGAATGTGCTGGGGTCAGAGGAAACGACTCAGTCGCCAGCTGTTCCCTATCGTTTCCACGGCCTGGATACATGCGTCTGTGCAGGAGTCTGAAACACTGGGAAAGATCCGAACATCTGTGGGATGATAAATTTGAAGCTGTCACTGAGAATCAGTTCTTCTAACTGTCCTGAGAGCCGAAGAGTTCAAGACAATTCATGGGAAATTACTGAGATCTTTGTGGAGGAATGGTGAAAATGGATAAATGAAAATGCTGTCACTATTTACTCAACTTTATACCTTAAAAATGAAGGTTGTAATTTGATTTGATGGAGCCATGAATTAACAACCATGCAGTTATTTTTTTGACGTTGATGGTTCCATGAAGAACCTTTAATCTTCTGATGCACAAAAGGTTCTTTTTAGTGGAGAAAAGGTTCTTTAGATTATATAAAATGCTAGGATGAAAAAATGGTTCTTTTAAGAGCTGGTCACTCAAAATGGGTCTTCGTTGTTTTTTTTGTTGTTGTTGTTGTTGTTTTTTGCAGCGATGCCATATAAGACCCATTTTAGGTTCCCTAAAGAACCTTTCAGTGAACAGTTCTTAAACGAACTATGCCTTCTTAGTGTGAAGAACATTTTAATCATCTAAAGAACCTTTTTTTCACTATAAAGAACCTTTTGTACAATAGAAAGGTTCTATGGATGTTGAAGGTTCTTTATGGAACCATCAATGCCAATAAAGTATCTTTATTTTAAGTGTATAGCATCACTGTGAATACCTTCTTTTTGAACCTTTATTTTTTAAGAGTATGGAACTTTTCCATTGCATGCAAGATTCTTTAGTAGAATTATTATTATTATTATTTTTTTTTTTTTCTATATTTAAATGTTCTTCACAGGCTCTTTAAAAGATATTTCTTTTAACAACTGTTCACTGAAAGGTTCTTTAAGGAACCAAAAATGGTTCTTCTATGGGATCGCTGTGAAAACTCCCTTTTGGAACCTGTCTCCTATTTTTTCAGTGGAACAAAAAAGTAGAATCTGAAGGATCTTGACAAATATATATTTATATGCAATAACAGAAATCAGATTTAATAAGGATCTGTAGTTGTATGGGCTGTTATAGTACACGTTTGTCCTTTTTGGTGCTTAATACATGTGTTTTTATGATGAGCTGTCATTGTATGTAAAATATGCATGCAAAGTCTTCTGTTGTGTTCCATGGCAAAACTAACAACATGGGGATGGGAGCGACATCAGTGTGAATAAATAATGACAGCATTTTCAGTTTTTGGGTGAACTATCCCTTTCAGAAGATCTCTGTTGATCTCTTTTTCTTTTTTTCCCTCTTTTTTTCAGAAGCCTTTATGTTTTTATGTAAGCTTTGGTTATGTTGATCACATGCTGCTCGTGGGGTTGTCACTGGTTTTCGTGGATCTGTTGTGACAGCTTCAGACTACAGCACCCATATTGTTGGGCTGTGTGCTAAAAGACAGTCTTGAGTGTTTAAAGATAGTCTAGAAAGGCAATGACAACCCTAAATGAAAGAGTGTGTCTTAAGACTGACATTAAGATCGTATTTTTGTCTGGTCTCACTATCGAATGCCGCTTTGGACACAATAAATTGCTCAAAAGTGACAGTGAAGACATTTATAATGTTACAAAAGATTATTATTTATCATAAATGCTATTCTTTTGAACTTTCATCAAAGAATCCTGAGGAAATATGAAGCAGCACAAGTGTTTTCAACATTGATAATAAAAAGAAATGTTTCTTGAGCAGCAAGTCATCATGATTTCTGAAGGATCATGTGACACTAAAGACTGGAGTAATGATGATGAAAATCCAACTTTTTTTTACCTCGCTGTTTGTGCTTTTATCTCCATCCCATGTGGCAACTGATTTCATCAGCCAATCATATCCACTCTCACCAATCAGATTAACAGATATCAACCAGCTCCATCCGCTCTCAGTGTCTGACTTTACAGGAATCAGCTAATCACATTTGCTTTCCCAATTACTCTGGCAAGAAAAGATATCAATCAGTACACGATTGATATATCTAACCCGAATTCGACCACATATCTGTCTTTGAGAATCAACTGAGGTCAGCGTCAATATGTGTCTTATGCGATTTGAAAACATCTTGATCAGATTACTGCAAATCAGTAAGCTAAAATACATTTTAAAGGCACAGAATCAGATTTTTGAGCATGTTTGTGGGTCGTAGACGGTGGATCCATCCGCTCTCGTGTAAGTCATTAATATGAAGTAATTGCATCGGTCGTTTGTCTCTCTCTCTCGAGGGCCGCTCTGATACCTGACTCACTCTCTGTGGAGGGTTACAATAATAGCATTACAGCATGTATTATCCCGGTCTGTATCTCAGAACCTCTGCTTCCACAATCAAAACCGCTTGTCACTTTGGTTTAGCCTCATAATTACAGAGCCGGTTGCGGTTGCTATCTCTCCTTTGGTCGAGGGCTGAAATGATTTTCTTTGTCACCAGTGTTGTGTTATGAATGCTGCGTCCAGTGTGATGTTTCTCAAACCAAACACAAATCACGGGTTTGTGTTCTCAATAGAGACATATGGGTTTGCCTATGGGCTCCTCCGTTGAGGCGTTTCATTCTGTCCACACCGCTTTTTTATCACGCTGAAGTACTTTAGTGACATGCAGACCCGTGTGAGAGATGTTACTGAGTAAGTGCAGACACAAAACATATTCCTGAGCCTCGGGTCTTCAACTGTAAACGTCTTTTTTTTTAGGGGGCTTTTGACACTTTCTTTTGAAAGTATAGTACACTGAATAAAATTTAGATTTAGAAACATTAACACTTTTAATGAAACATGAAATTTTAAAGTAGAAAGACTAAAATTGTAAAGAAAAAAACCATGTATATAATGCATAATATGTAGTAAGAATATATATGCACATTACATATAATAATAATAATAATAATAATTTGTCATGCACATGCTTTTTATTAAGCAGAATTGTTAATGATTGAAAAATAAAATCTGGTTAGAAATGTTTGTGAATTGATCATTATTATTTGGAAAAGACTATTTATCATATGTTAAATATAAGAATATATATGAACATTGCATTGCTGTATGAATAATATTTTGTCATGCATATGCTTTTTAATCAAAATTATTAGGGAGCAGTAAATTTTTTTTATTAGAAATGTTTGTAGATCAATAGATCAATCTGAATTATTTGGAAAAAAAAAAAAAAAAAAAAAAAATATATATATATATATATATATATATATATATATATATATATATATAGATACATATATATACACACACACACACGCACACACACACACACACACACACACACACACACACACACACACACACACACACACACACACACACACACACACACACACACACACACACAAATATATAATACTATATATTCACACCAAATGGCTGTATCAACAATATTGTCATGCATGTGCTTTTCAATGAGCAACATTTTTAAGGATTTTGAAAAACTAGTATATTATGTATAAATGTTGGTTGATCAATCAGGATTATTTGGGGAAAATATAACAATATATGATGTTTAAAATATATGCATAATATATAAGAATATTTATGCACACCACATGGTTATATCCAAATATTTTGTCATGTACATGCTTGTTAATAATAAGAATTATTATTTATTATTTTTTTATATCATAATATATAAGAATATATTTGCACAATGCATGTCTCTATCAATAATATTGTAGTGCATATGATTTTCATTAGAACAAAATTTAAATAAATTAAAAAAAAAAATAAAACTGGATAAAAAAATGTTGGTAGATTGATATGAATTATTTGGGGAAAATATAACAATATATGATGTTTAAAATATATGCCATATTTAAGAATATATACAAAAATCTACATGAAATGCACACATTAAATCATACAAATATATGCAGTATATATTTTGTGAGGTCAGTCCACAGATAAACACACAGGTGTAATTGAATGTGCAAATGAATACCGAAACGTTTGCTTTGAAATTATACAAGTGCCATGTTGTATTTGTCGATACTTCTGAGATGTGCAAACAACCCGCATTCATTTGTGCATTTGCATCGACGTATTGAACAATTTGATGTGACTGGAGCATGTGCACTAACCTCCAGTTCCTTTCCTTTGAAACTTGCAGAAGTATTATATCTAATGAGAGAGACATTCCTTATCACTTAACAAGCGAGAGACAGAGCATGAAATTCCATTAAACGGATAATGTGGTGCACACTTCCGCCTCCTAGTTTCAGTCTGACTACCCCAATACCCATAAATCAGTTCTGTTTATGCAAATTTGGCCAAAACACCATGATAGCTCAGTGTTTATGACTTCCATCCTCTCTCAGTTTGATCTCCATGGCAGAAGCCACTCTTAATTGCAGTCAACACAAGTGTGATGTTGTTTAGTTCTGTGTGACCAGCGCAAGTTTATTAGTCCCGCAGTGCAGGATGTTCCTGAAGTCTTGGGCATCTGTCTAGTTCACGAGCCACTCTAAACCACATGTGTTGTTTGGGTTTTATGTATAGTCTTAAAAGTTAGACGGTATGAGTGAAGTGCGCTCATCAATCTTTGAGTTCATTAGTGCTGTTGTTACAACAAAAGTGCTATTTTTCATAGTCTAATGTAGGTATATATATATATATATATATATATATATAGATATATATATATAATATATATATATATGTGTGTGTGTGTGTGTGGGTGGGTGTGTGTCTGTTTGTCTGTGTTTATGTGCGATAAATTTAGCTCGACGAATTTATACAGTAGGAGTTAATGTAATTAGTTTATTTTGGCATTGGAAAATTAAATTATGATTATAAAATGAGAGGAAAAAAACACACACACATATACATATGTACTTTCCTGGACCTTGACACTGTTATTTACTTGGCAGTCTATGGGACAGTCTCAAGCCTCCCTGTTTTCATTCAAAATATCTTAAATTGTGTTCCGAAGACGAACAAAGCTTTTACGAGTTTGGAACGACATGGGGGTAAGTGAATAATGACAAAATTTTCATTTAGGGATGGAGTATCCCTTTAAATATTTTTAATGCGTTAAACTGAAAAAAATAAAATAAATAAATCGTGAATGCGCTAATTTTGACACACCACTAATATATATATATATATATATATATATATATATATATATATATAGTCACAAATTATACAATTATACAATATCATTTATATATATTTTGTAATATCAAGGAGTCATAATATTTATATTATATTATATAGGAGTCAGTGTAATTTGTTTTTTCTTTTGGAATTATAAAATTAAGTTATGATTATAAAATGAGAAAAATCATGGAAAAAAGACTGGTTGTGATATTGCTTACATAGCAAATTTATATATTTATCAATAGAAAAATAATCATATTTTATGTTTGATGTTATATTTTATTATATTATATACCTATAATATAAGTATAGCATAACTATATGATTATTACACATATATAATACATACAAGGCCATATAGGTTATTTTTTATAAAGATACAGTATATATGTATGCTTATGGTGTTTAAAGTGTAGCTTTTTGTATATTACATTCTAACATTTTTTTAATTATTATTAATTTTGTTCTTTTGCTTTGTCGCTCAAGTAAGTGTTGTACGTTTAAATCCAGCTCTTTCTACTTTCCTGATCCATTCTGTTCTCTTCTCCTAAAGAGTTCCTGTCTTGTCTCTGTAAATACTATGGATAAAAATGGCAAGAAGGCAAAAACAATATTCCTTCATAGTGCTGTTGTGCTGTAAATTGCATGTTCATATTTGTTTTGTGTTCAGTATTCTGAGAGAGTCAAGACGCTCGGAGCATCTTGGCAGTCCTAAAGCTCTTATTATGAGCTGTGAAACTAAGAAATGTTCCAGAAAACCCAGCGACTGGAGCAGATATGAGCAAGTAAGATGGAGTTAGTCAAACAAGCCGTGTGTGTGTGTGTGTGTGTGTGTGTGTGTTTCAAATGTTCTTCAGGTAATGTGTTGTGATTGTGTTGCAAAATGTATTAACCTTATTTAAAGCAGTTGAAGTCTGTAGAATAACCCCATTTAGATGACTTGTTAAAGTGTGTCTGTGTGTGTGTGTGTGTGTGAGAGAGAGAGAGAGAGAGAGAGAGAGAGAGAGAGAGAGAGAGGGGTCTCGTGGCGTCTAAGGGCAGGTCTTATCTTCTAACAACCTGTCTCTCAGCCGATTGTGTCTGTTCTACCAGAACGCTCACCTGGGGAGCTTCTGTCACTCATTCAGACTGTAGTATCAGTGTGTGTCTCTTAAGCGTGTCGATGTTCTCATTATGTCTGATGTAAAGTGTGTGTTTTGGAGGCCCTCGAACACTGATGCAAAGCTCTGATGATAGTGAGAGATCAAAGATTTCCCTCAACCAAGACGTTGAGTTATCAGAGCGACACCTGACTTTAGTCTGTTCAGGAAAACATAGCTTTTCTCAGAGTTTTTCTTCAGGATGTTGGGTGACAGTAGAAGCATGTCATCTTTTGTTCTGAATGGTTGCTAGGGTGTTCTGGGTGGTTGCCAGGTCATTGCATACATATATATATATATATATATATATATATATATATATATATAATTTTATTATTAATAAATTTTTACTTTTATTACTGCGTTTATTGTATGTATTCATATGTATTCATGTTAATTAAACTAATAATACTAGTACTAATAATACTAGTAATAGATATTATATATTGTGAAATGCATCATTTAGGGTTAGTCTGTAGTCATTGTAAATATCTTTTGTATAAAGAAAATAGTCTGTACCCTCATTGAGCTACTGTAAGTAAAGGCATGTCTCTCTCTCTCTCTCTCTCTCTCTCTCTCTCTCTCTCTCTCTCTCTCTCTCTCTCTCTCTCTCTCTCTCTCTCTGTGTGTGTGTGTGTGTGTGTGTGCAAGAGAGAGGATAAACATGATTGAGTTTGTCTGGGTCTCTCTGTGTCCCTAATGTGGCCGTGCGTTTCTGGCACTGGGCTGGAGAAGGCAAATGTAATGTGATTACATGGCTTTACTGGGCTCTAATAGAGCTCTCTCCAGCACACTGCTTATCTGAGCTCCGACCAGCATCGCTCTGATAGACTCACTGCAGAGACCCCAGCTGGCAGCGCCAATAAAGAGCCACAATTTCATTCGCATACTCAGAATTAGAGCACAGGTGAGATTGAAAACAGGTTGCCTGCTGCTGTTACAGAAACCTTTGAAACCTCTGCTAATGTAACAATGGGGGGAAATGATACAAACCAACTCAGGAGCGTCACTTTGTTTAAAAAAAAAAAAAAAAAAAGTTGTGGGAAAACTTTGTTTGGGTGGACATATGTGGTGGTTGTGATGTCACAGAGCAGTTTATGAATATTAAAGGAGAGAAGCGATCAGTCAACAGAGCAGACGGAGCATGTGAGTGTTTGCTTAATACTTTGTTCCTTCATCTGTTGTTTAAATTGTTACTTGCTGCTAAGAAGGTTTATTTAATTCTATTTCAATTAAATTCATTTAGAGTATATTTGTATAGCGCTTTTCACGATACAAATTGTTGCAAAGCAACTTTACAGAAAATTAAGTTTCTACAATATTTAGTAGTAGCTTATCAGTGGTGACTGTCAGTTTATGTGCGTATGGCAGAAATGTACAGAAAAATCAATTAAAAAGATGTAATCAAACAGATGATGAGGAATTATTATAGGATGCAATCAAACTTATAGCAAAATGTGGTAGTTCTGTATGTTGTTCAGTGTTAGCATTATCTGAGGTCCTCTGAGGGGTTGGTATCATCTCTTCTCAGGTGTTCTGGATCCAGACTGGAGCTTGTGTAAATCCTACTGTAGTTACCAAGGGATGTAAATCCCGTGGCAAAACAGAAAAACAAATAGAGATATAATTTGCATAGCTGCAGTTCCAACCAAGTAAAATTAATTAGTTTAACCCAAGAATAATAATGCGCATTTGATCAGTTATAACTGCAGTCCAAAATTTTGAGATTTGAATGCTTGGCTAAACAGATGTGTTTTTAATCTAGATTTAAACAGAGAAAGTGTGTCTGAACCCCGAACATTATCAGGGAGGCTATTCCAGAGTGTTGTGACCTTAGGGCGCGTGATGAATTGTAGCGTGGGAGAACACTGGTTACGTACACAGGAGCTAAACAGTTAAGGGCCTTCTAAGTAACTAATAATATTTTGTAACTGATACGGAACTTGGTAGCCAGGGCAGAGACAGTAAAATTGGGGTAATATGATCATATTTTCTTGACCTGGTAAGGACTCTAGCCGGTGCATTTTGGACTACCTGTAGCTATTTCTACTGCTATTTTTCGTTGTAATTTGTATGTTTGATTGCACTTTATTTGTAATTATTTGTAAATAGGAGCTTTTGTTATTTATATTGCTCCATTCCTGCACTTAAGTCCGAACTTTAGTTTCAATTTGACTGGTGGAATGATCTTCCAACCCCTATCCGGAATGCAGATTCCCTGACATTTTTCAAGCATCAGCTGAAAACTCACATCTTTTGTCACTCTCTGACTTCATCCTAAAAATAAAATAATATTTTTTCATCTTTCTCTGTCTAGCTTGTACTTATTTGAACTTGGTATGACGAGCACTTCCTGTGTTTATTTGCCTCTTTAAGATGAATCGCTTGATGTATTCCCCAACTGTAAGTCGCTTTGGATAACAGTGTTTGCTAAATGAATAAATGTAAATGTAATGAATATTATGAGCAGAAATATCAAAAAGCTTGGGGTCAGTCTCTTCTGCTCACCAAGGCTGCATTTATTTGATTAACAAAAATTCAGTAAAAGCAAATTTGTATATTAACTGCAGTTTTCATTTGATACATTAAATACATTATTTTTTACGGAATTTCTCTAAAGAATAGAAAGTTTGATTAAACTGCATATTTTAAATAGAAATCTTTTGTAACATTATAAATATACTGCCACCTTCGATAAATTTAATGCATTCTTTCTAAATAATAATTATAATTAAAAGTTTTTTTTTTCCTCCAGCTTTTGAACAATAATGTAGGTCAATGGGTTAACATATAAATTAGCAATCAAATATGATTAATAAATCATTTGTTTTCACTTTTATTATGAGAGTTTCCAGGTTAATCCAACTATTTTTACTATTACACCTATTTTTTTTTTCTTAGTAATTTCCCTAGAATTAATTGAGCTTACTGCGTGAACTGATAGTGAACTTGATAACGAGCTTTCATGTTCCTTTCATGCTTGTTTAAAGGGAAACAAAAGAGAACTCATCTGGTCTTCACTGTGCATGACAGTGGAGAGTTTTCTCCTTGTCTAATAAAAGAGAATCTGCTTCGCATGCGGTGTGTTTAAATGAGTTTGATCCATCTGTAACAGAGATGCTCTTCGCTCACTAACGACAGCATCAGCTAAGTGAGAAGTTTACCAAACAAACCGCCAGCAGTCTCTCATCCCGGAGAGATCTGTTTTCTCTTTCATACAAAGCCTAGACTTTGTAAGTACAACCGAATTTGAAAAGATTTGACGTGCCGTGCGAACATTTTCTCTCCGCTTGGAGTGTGACGTGTACACATCTAATTTCAGCGTCTTGTGCAAGCGTTGACAGACTTGATCAAACCTGAGCTGATCAAAATGTCACAGCGGCTGTCAGCGGCTTTCAACTGCTTTACAGCAGCAGCCTGGAAATGAGTTTCCCTTCTTCAAGAAAGTCTCATTTTCTCTCTCACACACGACCTGGTTTTGTTTTCACTTTCAACAAGACTAATTTATTTGATCAGTGCATAAAGCGTTCATAACTAATCTGCCAAGGTAACAGGGTTGGGCTCTTCGGAATATGAGAGGTTTTTACCTTATGATATATTCATACTGCTGCAGATAGAGATCACTGTCAGCCGAGACTGCACAATGGAAATATCTCCGGTTATTAATAGCCGAGTGAGTCTGGTCCTGTTTCAGCTCGCAAGGAAGACAAGTTGCTCACCGTTGAGGGTTTTTTTATTTAAAGGTTCAAATGCTGCAAGCCTTCATTTTGCTTTGATTTCAACTTATTTCCTTTTGGATATGGAAGGAAATTCAACTGTTAAGGTTCTCATCAAATATTTGAGCTGTAACCAGCACAGTGCAGCGGTTGAGACTCCAGATCTGAGGTGACCTATACTGGAGAGGCACTGAAATCCCTTTGAAACATTGTGGAGCTCCAGGTTTTCCGGGGGGATCAGTTCTTGTGTATTTTTTTAAAATTCATTGCAGTTTCCTTTTTGGCCTAATTTGATTTTGTGGGCTGAGGCCATTTTTTATTGATAGACAATAAATTATTGGTGGAAGGAGAAGGGTGGTGAGATCAGAACATTACACAGGATGAATTTGAACATGCACCTTCACATCCTCAACCCAGAAAACCATAGAAAGTGCCTAGAAATTACTCAGAACACCTTAGCAACTGCCTAGCAACCACACAGTCTTTCAGCAGCAGGCACCACTCACATTTTCTTAAGAAAATTTTCACATAAACAACACACACACATATGTATATATTAGCATTATTACTATTTTTTTATTATTTAGAATTAAGATATTATGAATTGTTTTCAGAAAATGTATCTTAAATATTTTTCTTAATTACAATTTTCTTAATTTTCTAGTCAAACAGTTGTCAGTAGTCATTCATTTAAGCCATTAGTCGACTACACACAAGTTTATATTTATTTATTTTTTTTATTGTATTTTATTATATTTGATTGTTTATATTTATATTTATTTAGTTACCCCCCATATATATATATATATATATATATACCAGAGGCAAGGGAGGAAATGTCTCCTCAAAAAATTGGATGACAAATTTTTTGAAATTATGAAAATGAAACAACACAAACATTACTAATATATTATTTTTATATATATGGCATTTGTTTTTTATTTTAATTAGTTTGCTTAAAAGTAAACATTTCAAGGTTTTTATAGACGTATTTCTCATGTCTGTGAGTCAAGTATTCCCAGAGTTTCAGTTCATTTTTGTGACACGTTTCAGCAAGAAGTTGGCAGAAAGCGTACCCTGTGTGTTTTGTTTGTTTTACAAGAGCACAACATTTTGTTGATATTGTGAGCATACACAAATAAAAGTAGATCCTTTAAGTCTCGAATGATGTCTTACTCTTATCTGCATGAGCAAAAAATGATGGTGAATTTTAAGTTGTTTCTACTGTTATCAGGTAAAAAATGCCAGTGTCATGCCAGCGTGTGCATGTAAAAAAAAAATGTTTTAATGTTTTTTGTTGTTGTTGTTGTTGGTGTTGTTGTTTTCATCGAAATAATTTAACTGCAATCAAAATCTAGTAATTTTATATAAATATGGATATAATTATTTTAAGAAGTACTTTGGAATAGGATTTATCAAACTGTGATTTCATGAGTTTTCCGGATCTTATGGGAAAATTAATCTTTTTTTACAAGATGACAATTTTGATTTTGTACAATGTAAAAATTTAGATGTATATAAAAAAAAAAAAAAAACATGAATGTCCAGCTCTAAACATAACCATCACTGAAGTGTAACTGCATTATTGTTGCATGGTGTTGCATGGTGATGTTGCATAGTGCTCGCAATGACAGGATCATGGGTTTAATTCCCAGGGAATGCACACACTTACACAACTTTTAAGGTACATTAAGCTAAGTTGTGTAACAGTTGTAAGAAAATGCATTAGATTAGAAAGTGTGTGCCTAAATAAATTTTTCTGATTTATTTATTTATTCATTTTTTTTTAACCAACATTAACAGCATCAGCAGCAAAACTTCTCTCTTTGTCTGTTTCTCAATTTTTTTTTCAAGTAAACTTGATTATAGAACTCAGTTTAAATGTCACTTTGCTTGTGGATTAAAGATGAAACAGTGAATAGAGTTCTTTGGCAGCGGCGTGCCTCTGATCGGACAGTATTGCCGCTCTAAGACTGCGGGGTGTGTGATGAGAAGATTTTTCTGTCTTTGTTTTCATAGTCGAGGAGGATTTTACAAATGTGAATTGAGGGCAAATGGATTTGGAACTGAGCTGGATATGTTGGAGCAGTCACGAGGGGTCGGAGCCTTTTAGTGGAGGACGTTTATCCTAAATTAGTAGGAGAACAGCAAAGGAGAACTAGGCTTTGATGTTTGACTTCTGTGAGAATTTTTAAGATCATTTGACAGTGTAGGTGTGTTGAATTTTGCTTGAAGTCAACATTTGTACTGTGTAATGTGACATTTTGGAATGAAACATGATGCTCAAAATAAATGAAGGGTGGAGCTTGATTTCATGCACCAGGAATTGATTGCACATGTGGTTGGAGGGGAGGGGCTTGATGATGTCATCTTAAAAGGAAATTTGTTTCAGAGACAGAGCTAATGAATATATTTAATAGTGCTGTCAAACGATTAATCACATCCAAAATAAAAGTTTTTGTTTACATAATATATGTATTTGTACTTTGTATATTTATTATGTATATATAAATACACACACATACAGTATATTTTTGAAATACATTTATATATTCATATTATTAAATTTTATATTATATATAAATATATTTAATATATAAGTATAACATATATTTCTTAAATATATAAATGCATGTGTTTGTATTTATATATACATAATAAATATGCACATTATACACACATATACTGTGTAAATGAAAACTTTTATTTTGGATGTGATTAATCGCGATTAATCGTTTGACAGCACTAATATTTAATTATATTTTAATGAAAAATTCTTAAACAAAGTATTTTTCTTTGGAATAACATGCAAAATATTGTTCAAAATAGGACTAGTAACATGTACAGTGTCGCAATAAAATATTCATAGTGTTATGAAAAAAAAAATCTGTTCTTTTGAATTTTGTATTAATCAAAGAATCCTGGAAAAATGTATCATGGTTTTCACAAAAAAATATTAAGCAGCACAACTGTTTTCAACATTGATAATAATAAGAAATCTTTCTTGAGCAGCAAATCAGCATATTAGAATGATTTCTGAAGGATCATCTGACACTGAAGACTGAAGTAATGATGCAGAAAATTCAGCTTTGCATCACAGGAATAAATTACATTTCAAAATATACTCAAATAGAAAACTGTTATTTTAAATTTTAATAATATTAAACATAATACCATCAGAAAAGACTTCTTTCAGAAAAAAAAAACATCAATTAAAGAGACTTTTTTTTTTTTTTTTTTTTTTTTTTTTTTACGTAAAAACAACCCGAAATTTTTGAACATTAGTGTATTAAGACAATAATTAGGGTCAGGTTTAACTTCATTTTGATTTCTAATTGTTTATTACACAGGTCTGATAAAGCAACACTGTTTAAGGCATTTACATGACCTTGCCATTAAGCTTAATTATGTATGATTGTCTAATTAAACACTAAAGATCAGCTCTGTTTAGCACTTTTTACCACATGTAAATAAATTTAGCAAGTTTTCCCCAACAATCAGCACAGAAAATGTGAGAAAAGCATTGCAAAGTCCGTGTTGGCCTACATAAAAATCCATTTCTAAAAAGATCCAGCTTGATTTTCTGACCTCTGCTGACATTTCATACATGAGTCTTAATAAACATATTACTGGGCTTTACGAGTCAACAGGCCACAAAGCCACACATGTCATAAAGCAATATGTGATGTGTCACAATAATAGCTACATTACATATTAACCCCCATGAAGTTTCATTATCCACTCTTAAAGGGTCATTATGCGATGTTAATTACAGTGTCAAAATCATATCAGCCCTCGACTTAATGAAGCACTTTCACAAACTTTCATTTAAGTGAAGAGCTGCTTTTCAGTTTTCATGCACAGCTCTCTGCTATTTGTGCTCTCTATATACAGAGTATTAATGTCGGCCGGGGTTCAGCCGAGTAGATTAACCTCTAATCAGAGTTTGGGAGTGTGTGTGGATTCAGGACGACTCAAAATGCTTCATCATTAGAGTGGATCTCTTGACCCTGATGAAATGCAGTATGTCCATATGGAGACTGTCCATCACTCCAGACTCCTGCATTATAAATGCTTTTAACTCCTTTCATATCAAGGAAAACAGGGGTGTTCTTGCTTTTTTGTAATAATTTCATATATTATGTAGACATACTCTAAAGTTCACAATACAAAGATCTCTCCCCAGACCAGTTTTCTGAATTGAAACTACACAGATATGAAGTAAAAGTTTTTATTTCAATTGAACAGAAAGAATGTTATTGTATATAACATCACATTCTTTCTGTGCAATGAAAATAAAGATATATCTTTTTACAAACTGCATTGCACCAAGTGCACAAGTGCCATCGCTCAACTGATTCCTTCAAAACACTGATATATCCAGTAACTAAACAAGGGACTCTCTTTATGAGTGAGACTTTAAATCATTGAGTCAACCGATTTGTTCAAAACTCTGATTCCATTATTAAAAACTATTATGACACTATTTACTCTGCTGTCTTTGTGCAAGTTTTTTAATAACTCATTCACCTGATTTGTTCAAAACACTGATTCATTCATGAACAATACAAGTGATTATCATCATGAGTGAGTCATTGAATCTTTCAGTCAACTGATGTGCTCAAAACAGTAGTTCATTCATGAACAAAACAACTGATTGTCTTTTCGAGTGAGTCATTGAATCTTTATATCAACCGATTCATTCAAAACTCCGATTCATCCAATAACTAAACTAAACACAAATTAATTCATGAACAAAACAAGTGACTCTCTTTATGAGTAAGTCTTTGAATCTTTCATACAACCAGTTTGGCCAGAACACTGATTCATCCAGTAACTAAATAAGTTGCTGTCTTCACAAGTGAGTCTTTGAATCTTTCAATCAACCGATTTGTTCAAAACAGCAATTCATTCATGAACAAAACAAGTGGTTCTCTTTTTGAGTAAGTCATTGGATCTTTCAATCAACTGATTTGTCCGAAACACTGATTCATCCAGTAACTAAAAAAGGGCCTGTCTTCAAGAGCAAGTCTTTGAATAATGTAGTCAAATGAATCGTTCAAAACACTGATTCATTCAGGAACATTGAATTGTATTTGAATTATAAGTATATAAAGTGTAAGTGTATTTACATTTCAATTCGATTCATTCAGGAATCTTTGACAGTCGATTTGTTTAAAATCATGGATTCATAAAACTTTGTGTTATTTTAAAAACCTTTATATTGTATAAAATGGTTTGTGGATATTTACAGTATATATTTTGTTGCCCATAGGAATACGATGATGGATATGGAACAGCCTACGATGACCAGGCATACGACTCATATGACAACAACTACAACAATCAGGCACCGAAGTAAGTGTGTGTATGTGTGTGTGTGTGTGTGTGTGTGTGTTGCGTGCATGTGTGTGTTTTGTGGAGGCTGAGCCATCTGAGTCTTCTGTCCGTGTAAAGGGCATCTCTCAGAGCGCATGTGAAGTTATATCTGAACGAGAGAGTTTATTCACAATGTAGGTCAGTGTTCACCTCTCTGTATCGAACCAAAGAGTTTGTGTTGGTCTTCACAGAGCTGGACTTGGAGCTCTGCTGCATTGGAAATCATTCAGGCTAATGTAGGGGGCAGCTCTGAAAGACCAAAAGAGAGAAGTGTCCGTCTCGCTAATGAATCACTCCTTCATCTGGCTTTTTTCTTTCCAAGGAGACATTTAGTGTTGTATGTCAGGGTCAGTTGACACTGTGTCCCAGTGAAGACCTTATAAACACCTGAGTCTTGTGAAGGACAATTTGACACATAATTAGTGGGCGTTGACATACTACATATTCTCGTTTTCTAAAACAGATTATTAAAATGCCTAAGAACAGAACATAATTTGTGTCTCAAGTTGGACAACTATATATATATAGTGATCTGTTTTAATACAAATACTTTATTTTATAAAAGTTTGTTTTAATATGCTTGATTTTTTTAAATTTTCTAATTTTATATTTTTTTATTTCAATTTATAAATATGCATACGCATATTATGTTGGTTTATTGAAAGCAACTTAAATTGCATTAAAATATATTATACATTTTTAAATGATAGAAAGATCGAAAATGACAAGTTTCATTAAATATATATTATTCATTCATTTTTTAAATACTAACATTATAAGGACTTAAATAGTACTGTAAGTTTTGATTCAAAATAAGATTTTTTCTATGGTTTAATATGATTTAAACTCAGCATATTGAGAATTTAAGATGTCTTTTGTTTAGACCACCATTTTTGATATGGGTCACATTTTAATGGTCAATTTCCTCCACTAAAAAATGAATTTGAGCAGAAAATGAGAACTAGCTCTTGACACTTGGTGAACATGATGCTGGATTTCTGATAGTGATAAGATGTCACAGTAATCATCACACTCTGACTAGCACAGTTCTGTTTCCATGTCAGTCAACAGCTTCTTCCTGAAGTCAAACACTGTTTAAGGAGCTCAGAGGACACTGATTCGTTTTTATTATTTAATGAGTGAGCCTACTCTTTTTCTGGGGAGCCTACATATACTTCATTATACAGCAGGTTTCTATGTTCTTTGATTCATAAAACATTGTCTGTGTGTTACTGAGATCTGGTAGATTTCCTCATACCTCATCCTGAAGCTTCTTTGATCCTGTAATATGTAATCCAGGGATATGTAAACCAGCTTTTCTTTTAATCATAGAATATGTGGTGATCCAGGGATGGTTTACCCTGCGTCTTCTTAAATAGAAACTTAATTAAGGCACAGCAGGCCTTGTCTCAGATCAGTATATGGAACCTACTCATTTAAGATCAGTCTCAGTGAAAGCATGAAGGCTAGGAATTTTATATAATCTATAGGTGCATATAATGATCTATAATAATGTACTGGATGCTGGATAATGTTCCTGCGTCATTTAGTCTCACCTGACAATGACTTTCAGTGGTCCACGTGCTTCTATGGGTCATATTCCATGTACTTATGGAGACATTTTGATAACTGGCATCAAAAAAAGATGTCAAATAACTACTTCTTGCAGTAAGAACCATGTGATGAGTCTCACTGCTGCTTTTTATATTAAATTACCATGACGATATGCCAACGAGCATGATGCTAGCAATGCAAGGTCATGGGTTTCAATCTCTAAGGATGCATGAATGGCTGAAATGCAATGCTAATCAATTGTAACTTGTAACAATTTGTTTAGTTTCAATTTCAGCTGTAGGTTTTCATATTGAGATGTAAACAATAGTGTGTCCTTCAACTTTGTGAACAAGAATTATTATTTATTGACATTCTCCTGGTAGAATGATTCATTGATGTTGCTAGTTGAGGCAACATTACTGTTATTGTGTTTAGAAGTAGTAATTTGAATAAATGCTTAACCTTCTGTATTTAATTCAATACGTACCTCATCCAGTACCACTTGAGCTATAGACATGGATCACATCTGAAATCAAGTGACTTGCTATGCTAGAAGCAACCTTTAATTTTGTTTGTTTGTTTGTTTATTTGTTTGTTTTCTTTACTTGTAAATAAACAAATATAATTGGAGTATGTTCAAGAAAACAGTATATATATATTTTATGTACTATACACTGTTTCTGTTTCTATTCCATTTCAATGTGTTGCTTGCCATTTCTTTGTAATTATTTGTGAAATTTACCAGCAATTTCTGAATGAAATTTGCTCTTTTTTTAATTATAAACCCTACACAATTTTATTTTAATATTAGCATAATATATAGAAAGAGAGCGAGAGAGATAGAGAGAGAGAGAGAGAGATTTTTGAGATTTTATATTCCTATTTAGTTTTGATTTAATTAATTTAATTTTCACCTTAAACTTTTTTGTTGTTGTTATTGTTTTACATTTTTTATTATATTATTATTACTTATGCTTTATTTAGTTTAATTAGCTCTACACACACACACACACACACACACACACACACACACACACACACACACACACACACACACACACACACACACACACACACACACACACACACACACACACACACACACACACACACACACACTTTTATTAAAATTTTGGACTTAAGGTGAAAAAATAAACTGTATAAAAATAAAAGAATATCATCACATTACTCTTTCAACCACACAGCCGATATAGAAACAATATGATCAAAAACCCGTTACAAGTAATAAAAAAATAAAAAACACACAAACATAATTCTACACATTAAATGAACAGTAAAACTAATTGAGATTTTACAGGTTCAACAAAAACATAAATAGATTTACATGACAAAAACATATACCATTAGATCTAAATCATAAGAAAACACCATACAACATATGTAAGATTACAAACTTACAAAAATCATTAGCATATTATAAACATCCATATAAAAAAAAAAAAAAGCCAATAATAGATTCTGAGTAAAATCACATCATGTAGTAGATATAGTCATAACATCTCACTGAGTAAATGTTCATCATTTAGGCCAATAGAAGAAAAGTCTGCAGAGTATAAATGCAAAAGACAACATTTTGTCTAGTGTCATGACATGAAATTTATCAGATATGTTGGTTATAATGGCATTTGGATGTTAGAAATAGGCTGTGTTACCTGTGTGAATGGAAGGGGAGAGCACAGAGGTTAAATTTTCACTGAGTTGACAGGTTTATCTCACAGGACCATTAAAAGGGTCAGAGGTCAAAAGTTATGATTTTTTGATGAAAAAGCCTTCGCTGTGTGATTCTCCCAGGTGTGTCACCTTCTCGTGTTGCGCTCCAGAAACTCCACGCGTGTGCGGTGGTGATCCCTGTGGAAGTGCTCAGGGGTGCGGGAGTGTGTCTGACAGCATTTAAACTGCTTGTCACCTTCTTCAGAGTGCTGTAGAGCACCACATGCCCCCCCCCCCCCACCCCCACACACACACACACACAGAATGTCAGAGTGGCTATAGGCCGTTTATAGCAGATTATTTTGGAAAATGTCAATGTGGTGAGTTCTGAGACTGCTGCTTTTCAAAGGTTGGCACTGCTTCAGGAGACTCGACTCTGAGAGTTTAGATTAAGAGGGGAAAAGAGCAATTATAGCAGTGACTGATTAGAATTCCCTCTTAGGAGATTGATTGATTGATTGATTGGGAGTTTTTCCTCGCCACTGTCGCCTTTGGCTTGATCTCTGAGGTCTTTGTGAAGCCACTGTTCTTTGTAAGCTGCTTTGAAACAGAATGTGCTCTACAAATATACTGAATTACAAAAATCGATGTTTGCAAACTTCTTTTATTTAATTCTTTCTGTAGTAATAGCAGCTAGGCAAGTATTGGACCACTTTAGGATTATTAGCACAGGTCTATAATTGTGCCTTCTGGCCAATAAAAGTGCTTTTATTTACCCTTCTGTAAGTTTGAGAACTTGAAAAGTTTTGTCTATCAGTGATAATGCAGTTTTTATTTTCAGATCTTCGTAGTGACTCTTAGGTATACATTTAAGTGAATTTAGAATTGTTTTAAGTTCTGCACTATATTGAAAAATTGTTCATCCACAGTTTATTTTTAAATGTGATATTGCAAGCTTCTAGTTTGTATTTGCACAAATAATAATAAAATAAAATGTTAGATTCAAAAAGTCAGATATTCAAGGAATCATTTATCTTCTAAAGTCTTTTAAAAGAGTGTTTTTCTAATACTGTATCTGTCTGTTGATAACATGATGAAATGAATTAATGTGGACATGTATGTATATCTGTCAGTTTGGATCTGGTAGGGGTCTAGCACTGTTATGGATCTTTGTGGGTTCTTTATGGTTCTGGTTTGGATCTGGTAGGGTTCTAGCATTATTATGTTTTTTTTATGATTCTGGTTTGGATCTGGTAGGGTTCTAGCATTGGATATTTGTGTGTTTTTGGTTTGGATCTGGTAGGATTTGGGCATTATTGTGGAACTGTGTGGTTTCTTTTTATGGTTTTGGTTTGGATCTTGTAGGATTCCAGCATTATTATGGTTCTGTATGGCTTTGGTTTGGATCTGGTAGGATTTTAATGTTAAATCTTCATGTGTTTGTGGTTTTGGATCGGGTAGGATTTGAGCGTTATTGTGGATCTGTGTGGGTTCTTTTATGGTTTTGGATTATTTATGGTTATTTATGGTTCTGGTTTGGATCTGGTAGGGTTCTAGCATTGTTGTGGATCTGTGTGGGTTCTTTATGATTTTGGTATGGCTCTTGTAGGATTCAGGCATTATTATGGTTCTGGTTTGGATCTTGTAGTTTTCAATCACATTATAAATTATTTTTATCACATATTTTCTTATTTTTCTATTTGCCAGCAACCAATGAACTTCCAGCTGAATTTTAAGACACAGACCATTAAACACAGCATGACTGTCAATTTTTGATGAATGTTCTCCTATTTCTCCATAATTACAGGCTCGTTTATCAGTGTAAAACTCAATCTAAAAATCTAGATCTTGACTTTGTTGCTTTGTTTTTCTGGTTCTTTTGATCCTGTAAATACAGAAATAAGGTGTTCCACACCTGATGAAAAGAAACATTACAGAGTTCAGCTCACATCTCTGCAGGTTGTGATTATCACGATTGATCACTCCTCCATTCAAAGCATCAGACTTCGACGGCTTTCTCTCTCTTCTATACCTGCTTTCCTCTCTCTTCTTTTACTCACCAGTTTTGTCCTCTGTCCCACTTTTTCTGAGCTTCTTCAGACAGATGCGCTGATATTTTTAACCTGTTTCGGCTCTATTTTAGAGGTTTGGTGTCTTCATTCTCGTCTCCGTTTTCTGTCTCTGTGGACTTATGGTTCTGTTCAGTTCTCTTAGTGAGACAAGAAGACTGTCACAACCTAAAATTAGATTCATTTACATCTTTGAAAAGAACACAGTGAAATCTCTTCCGTGTCTGTTGCAAAGTCGCAAGCATTTGCAGAACACGATTTGGCCCGCAGCTTGTTTGACAGTGACATACTGTACAATAATTTATGACCAACAGGATGTTATGCTTATATTTGGGTCTGAAAATGACATTTTTCCTTGTATATAAGGAGACCATAAAAATGGGACAAAGATGATTATTTGCACATGGCATGTGGTGTGTGCAAATCATGCTACAATAAATATACATTGAATGCCCTGGAAATTCAGCTTTGAATTGGTGCAGAATGACCAATTGAGGACAAAGGCCGGTGGTTTTCCACTGGGTACATTTTTAGCCTGTAAAAATTGATTTTATTTCAGTCTCGTCTTGAATGAACAATCTTACTGGTCAACCATTGTAAAACATGCATGCTCTACATGCGTGTTTGCTTAATGTAGCGTCCTATTTCAATTTTGGCCTGAACTGTTCCTTTAAGGAATCTTTGTGACCCATGTATGGATAACATCATTAGCGCTGTGTTATGTTTATTCACCTTTTTGCCCTCTAAACCTCTTCTAAACTCTTTGTCTTTGAGCTTGAGTGAGCGCGAGAGAATGAGGCAGTAATTAGTTATTAGTGATAAGCCTCTCACAGTAGATTAGACCAGCGAGACTCTTCACAGTCGCCCCACTGCTGATTTACCAGCTGTGAAAACAAGACGAGAGAAGGAGGAAACACAGAGATCACCTGGGACATGTAGTACATCATTCAGATTTAACCCCACCATCTGTTTAACCACACAAGAGAGAGAGAGAGAGAGAGAGAGAGAGAGAGAGAGAGAGCAAGAGAGAAGAGAGAGCGAGCAAGGCCCTCTTATGAATGTCAAGTCAACGAGGGCCTGTCCTCAGGAAACACACTTCATCAAACATTTGGGATGTGCATATTGTGTGATTTTTTTATTACATCATTAAACTTATTTTACTTTATTTTTTATTTTATTTTGCATGGAAATAGACTTATAAATTTGTTTTAAAATATTATAAAACTATTATTTATTTATTGTATTAAAACATATAATTATTATGTAAAATTACAATAGGGTTTTTACAAATATGCACTATTTCTTGCTCACTAAAAATTAAAGTTAGTGCCATTGATAATGTTACTCTTGTACAGATGGTCAAATGTTCTTGCTTCCATTTGAATCATTTTCAAACAAATAAAAACAACAAAATCATCAACATTTTAACAAACCATCAACAAATCCTCAAACATAAACAAAAAATTCTTTTGCTTACACATAAACTCATAATAATAATAATAATAATAATAATAATAATAATAATAATAAAGCATATTCCATGGCACATTAGAAAGAAAAAATAAAGCAAAATCTAAGCGTTTGTACTGTTGACCCTACCATCTGAGCCACCAAATTAGAGTAGATTTTCCTGCAGAGTAGTGTTGTAATGTCATGTTTACCTGTAGTAAAACTCCGAAAAAAACACCTGTCATGGTTTTCAGATCTTTGTGACAGAGTTACTCAACAGCGATTCTCAGACATAAGTGATCACAAACAAAGTGTTTCTGTACACCATAGTGAAAACCTGATGTTTCAGCAAGCCAATCAGTTAAATAATCTGTTTGGAGAACATTAGATACACACTGACTCAACATGTCACTTTTAGCTGGCTAAGCATGGGTATGTGTGCGAGAGAGAAATACATAATAATCTTATTTCATAAGAAATTGGTTATAACTCTGACACACCTTGTTAGTACCAGGTAGGACCTTTTACATTCAGAACTACCTTAATTCTACATGACATAGATTCAATGAAACTTTCCTCAGAGATTTTGGTCATATTGATATGATAGCATCACACAGTTGCTGCAGATTTGTCAGTTGCTCATACATGATGCAAATCTCCCATTCCACCACATCCCAGAGGTGCTCTACTGGATTGAGATCTGGTGACTCTGGAGGCCATCTGTGTATGGGATGGATCCATGCTTTCATGTTATTCTTGCCAAATTCTGGCCTAACCATCCGAATGTCGCAGCAGAAATCGAGACTCATTAGACCAGGCAACCTTTTTCCAATCTTACATTGTCCAATTTAGGTGAGTCTTTGTTACTTGTAGTCCCATCTGCTTCAGTGTTCGACATTATCTATGGAATATATCATTTTGGAATATCACATAAAAAAAAAAAAAAAAAAAAAAACCTCTGGATGGAAACGCCAATATGCATGTAAATTCTAAAAATGTGCAAAAAAAAGTTGTGCATGCAACTGAGTAGGATACAATTTTTATCCAAAAAAAAAAAACTGGAAAAAAAAGAAAACGCATTTACCGAATAAATTTCACCATGCACAGCAAAAAAGTCATGTGTCTTTGCACGATGGGATGGTGTAACTTGACTAACCCGCGGACTAATCATTTACAAAAATTATTATATAAAGTGGCTTCTCCTACTTTTCTTAGTGACATTTAGTGCCAGTTTATCAAGAAGTGATGTTTTTGTTCTGTTTGACTCATTGGATGGAAATATGCTTTATTTATTCGCAAATGTTTTATGCAATATTCCAGTTTCACGCACAAGTTAAATTTGAATCTTTGGATGGAAACGTAGCTATTGTTGTGCTTTCAGAGATGCTCTACGTTGGTTGTTACAAGTGTTTGAGTTGTTGCCTTTCTGTCAGCTGGAAGCAGTCTGGCCATTATCCTCTGACCTCTGGCATCAACAAGGCTATTACGACCATAGAACTGTCGTTCACTGGATGTTTTCTCTTTTTCAAACGATTCTCTGTAAACCCTAAGGATGTTTTGCGTGTAAATCCCTGTATATCACACGTTTCTGAAATACTCAGGCCAGCCTGTCTGGCACCCACAACTGTGCCACATTCAAAGTCATTAACATCACATTTTTTTCTACATTCTTATGCTTGGTTTGAACCGAATCTACATAACATACCTAAATGCATTGAGTTGCTGCCATGTGATTAGCTGATGAGATAATTGGCACTAATGAGCTGTTGAACGGGTTTACCTAATAAAGTAGCCATTGAGTGTTTATCTCTGTCTCCACCAGGGTGTCAGATCTCAACGGTGACTCAAACTGTGCTCAGATTTTCCAAGATACCTGTAATCAAAAAGATCTACTCTCCACATTTATTTTACAAGCCTGTGCTCTTATAATGCATTTTAACACTCGTCTCATTTGTGTATTTTTATTTCTCCAAAGCCAGTAGCCATATCACCCTGCAGCCCAAGAATGGTTGCCCACTGAAGCTAAGCAGGTTTGAGCCTGGTCAGTACCTGGATGGGAGACCTCCAGGGAAAACTAGGTTGCTGCTGGAAGAGCTGTTAGTAAGGGCAGGAGAGGGTGCTCACCCTGTGGTCTCTGTGGGTCCTAACGCCCCAGTATAGTGAGGGGGACACTATACTGTCAAAAAGCACCGTCCATCTGATGAGATGTTAAACTGAGGTCATTAAAAATCCCAAGATGTCTTTCAAAAAGAGTAGAGGTGTGACCTCGGCATCCTGGCCAAATTTGCCCATTGGCCTCTGACCATCATGGCCTCCTAACAATCCCCATAACTACTGATTGGCTTCATCACTCTGTCTCCTCTCCACCAAGCTGGCGTGTGGTGGGCGTTCTGGAGCACTATGGCTGCCGTCGCATCATCCACGAGGATGCTGCACACTGGTGGTGGACGAGGAGATACCCCCTCACAACGTAGAGAGCTTTGAGTGCTTAAAAAAGCAGAAAAGCGCTATATAAATGTAATGAATTATTATTATTATTATTATTATTAAAGCATTCAGCATACCTGATAGCGCCATTAAGTCTCCTCTGAGGAATGAAATGTTCCTCTTGGTGATTGTAGTTCATTCGACAGCATGTTTGCAGTGTTTACACGTGTGTGTTGCTAATTGGAGGGAATTGGACTGTGTGTGACTTAAATGCATCATAATTTCTGCTAACTCTCTACCTCAACTGGAGTGAGCCGAACAGTGTAATTGAGTAGAACAGAACAAACTCTGCGCTGGAGGAGAGGGAGAGAGCTGAATTAAGGGAAGAAGGAATATTGACGATGTGTCAGGGAAGAAATTAAAGGTGTCTAACTAGGTTTGAACCCAAGCTGGTGTTCAGATTGCAGAGAAGAGGTTCTTTATGGTGTGAAACATGCGGAGAGAGATGCATCTGGCAGCAGGTTGTGAAGTTGACTGATGCATTACTGAACACAAAAGCTTTAGGTCTCTTCAATTTCACCTCATGCGCAGTGGAAATGGGAAATTTCATCAGACATATGATAGAAAGCCTTCTCTCGGCTTGCTCGTGTGTGGGAATAGTGACCATAGTTGTTGGTCTTCACACTGCAATACCAGCACAACCCTCTCTGTCTCTTTTTCATCCTATCTTCTTCTTCGTGGTGTGCAGATACATTTTAAGCGTGAAACTAGGAGTAACAGCAGGCTGCCGATAGGAACCTCTGCGTGAGCTTTGACATGGGATTTCCTCTCTGCATAACAACCAAGACACTCTTTCTGCAGCCACTTACACTGGATTGATGCATGAGTGAGTGTCTGTTGTGAATGAGGAGAATTATAAAAAAAAAAAAAGATTGGAATGAGGTGAGGAATTATAGTATCATGATCTAAATGGGGAGGAGTTATGATAGAATAATTAAATGGAGGAGGAGTTATGATATTATGATTGATTGAAAGGGAGAAGTTTTTATAGTATGTTTGGAATGAGGGGAGGAGTAACAACAGTATGAATGGAATGAGGGAAGGACTATAGTTTTATGACTGGAATTGAGAGGAGTTACAGTATTGTGATTGATCTGAGAGGAGGAGTTATGATGGCATAATTGGAATGGGGAGGAGTTATAGTATGAATTGATTTAGGGGAGGGGTTTTAAAAGTATAATTGTGATGAGGGGAAAGAGAGTTATAGTATGAATGGAATGGGGAAGAGTTATGATAGTATGATTGATTGAAAGGGAGAAGTTTTAGCAGTATGATTGGAATGAGGGGAGGAGTTATGATAATATGAATGGAATGAGGGAAGGAGCTATAGTTTTATGACTGGAATGGAGAGGGGTTATAGTATTTTGATGGATCAAAAAGGAGTTATGATGGCATAATTGAAATGGTGGCAGATTTATAGTATGATTGGAATTAGAGGAGGAGTTTTGAAGGTATAATTGGAATGAGGGGGAGGAGTTATGATAGTATGGATGGAACGGGGAGGAGTTATGATAGTATGATTTGAATGAGAGAAGGAGTTATGATAGTGTGATTGGAATGCGAGGAGAAGTTATGATAGAATGATTAAATGGAGGAGGAGTTTTGATATTAAGATTGATTGAAAGGGAGAAGTTTCAATAGTATGTTTGGAATGAGGGGAGGAGTTATGATAGCATGAATGGAAATGGGAGGAGTTATGATAGTATGATTGGTATGGGAGGAGGAGTTATAGTATTATGATTGGAATGGAGAGGAGCGATAATATTGTGACTGATTGAAGAGAATGAGTTATGATGGCATAATTGGAATGGGGGAGGAGTTAAGATAGTTTGACTGGAGAGAAGGGAGGAATTATGAAAAATAAAGCATAACTGGTGCATGTTGCATTGCAAATGTATGTTAAACTTACAACCCATGCAGAGATTGAGTTTGCTGCATGTGACATGACTGAAAAGCATAATGAGCTGCTCACATGAACACAGTACTGTGCTTCGCTTTGAAACTTCGCAGCATGACAGAGAAAATGTTCTTAAATAATTAATGATTTTAAATAAATTAATTGCCAACCTTTTGCATTTTGACAAGTGCACTGCACCTTAGATGCTTTTACAGATGCTTTGCAAAGGCAACAGCACAAAACACAATGTTAGAGACTTTTTATATTGTTTAGATAAGTGTAAAATATTTTTGTTCATTATGGAGCTGTAGTGGGACAGAGTACTCAATGGCTGGCTGCCAGATTAATGGGAAACACTGAAAGGAGTTAAATTATGAAAATGATGGCAGGAGCTATGGAAATTAAGGAAGCTAATATAAAACAAAACATGACGGAGTTAGAATAGAATAGAATAGAATAGAATAGAATAGAATAGAATAGAATAGAAATGTCAAAATCAGAAGAATTCCTAATGGTGAAAGCGAAGAGAACTGGATAGCATCTTTTTTATTTTCCAGCAAGGCTTCTATTTCTCATGGCTTCATCCTTACTGAGGCCAGTGGAATTATGGGAGCATGAACACCGGGATATGGTTAGCAGTCAGTTGTGATTGACATTGGACAACTCAGCTGAGGGCCTATGGGAAAAAACTCAATTTGGAGGCAGAAAGGGAACAGACCCCCAGGAGCAAAACATCTGAGATGCAGGAATGAAAGGAAGGCGCACCGCAAATCTGCTCGGAAAATAGCTTCTCCGATGGGTTACCCTGCTTCATGTGGCTGCTGAGATGTTGCTTTGTCAATTTAAATAGGGAGCAGACAATGTCAAATAAGCAGACACAAGCCTTGAATTCACATCACCTTTTTCTTGCTTTTCGTTGGACAATGGATCATTAAAATGAATCACATTTACAGCCAGTCACACAACATTACTTTTATTTTGCTTAATAAATTTACAACGAAAAGCATTTAAATTGTATGCATATATTTTTATATAGGATTTGTCTGAATATATGTCTAATTTCAGAGATTTTTAATTACATTTCTGTATATGAGAAATCATACATACCCTGTACTTTACATATATATTTTAAGAACACCTTTCTAAATTTCTGTCTTTCATTTCTTTTCACAGTTCAGATGATTATTATGAATACAGCCATGGAATCAGTGGAGAATCATATGACTCATACGGTAAGAATTATTATATATTTTTTTTTCTGTCAATACAGTTTTATAACCATGTAGAAATTATTGCAGTTGATTGACAGCCTGTTTAGCTAGATTTTCACCCTTCCAGTGCAGTGAAGCAGTAGGCCGTCTGTTTTATAATACTTCCAGTTAGTGCATGAACTTTGAGTCTGTCTTTTGCCCAAAGAACACAGAGCTCCTGCTGTACAGCTCTTGTTATAAATACTGCTGGCATTGCAAGGCTTTTGGTTGCAGTGTATTGTATTTACATGAACAGGCATTTAAAGGAATGTTGAAGGGAGACAGGTTCGGATGCAGGAAAAGAATCAAAATGCTGTCGGACACGCGCTCTGTGGAAGGCAAACAAGTTTGCGGTTATGGACACTGTAGGTACAGAATAGCTTAAATATGGCAGAGATATCTGAAGAAGAATTGCAATTCTCTGAAACTGCTGATGTAGCTTTTGTAAGCTCATTGTCCAAGCAAAAAAGATAAGATGTGCCATTGTATTTCTCAGCAGCTAGAATATTAATGTGTGCGTGCTTTTAGTGTGTATGTAAAGATGCATTTGTGGACATTGTTTACAATAGTATTATTTATTAGAGATATTTATAACAGATTCAAACCTCATTTTGTTCAGCATATAGTTTTAAAACTTCCATTTTATAGATTTCTTCAGGTCAGTTTTAAGTCCTAGAAATGGTTGTTATATGAAGGCTGTGTTAAAACTTTGGAAACTTTTTTTGTCTTAATTTTTTCTGCTTTCTCAACTGGCTATCTGTATATAGGCTTTATTTTTATTTTATGTTTTATTCTTGATCCAGACCCAGATGTTACTTTTAAAATATGTAAATTCCTCATTAAAACACAAATTATCATAAAGACGTTATAAATATGAATTGTTATTTTAATACAAGGTACTATGTATTTTTCTACATTTAAATTGTATAGTTTATTATATAATTATAAATATAGTATTACATATTATTATTTTAATACTAATTATTATTCATTAATTAAAAGGTCAATATTTTCAGATCTGTCAGGTGTTCTAACAATTTTGGCCACCACTTATATACAATATATGTATATTTCATTCAAATTAAAATACTAATGATTATATTTTAGAAACTATGATCAAATAATAATAATAATAATAATAATAAATAAAAAAAAAGAGTAAAATGCAATTAACAAAGAAATGTTCCGGTAATATATATAGACATGTGATGTAAGTCTTTGTTTATTTATTTTACACCAGGTTCAAAAGCAAACTTTTGTCGTATAAGAATTGGCAATAGTGGTGCTTTTGTTATCAAACTCAATAAATAAATATAATAGAGCACAAGGAAATGAGATGTAACAATGTTAGATGGCTTGTTTGGACATGACAGGACTTTAAATTAGACCACAGAACTGATTTGAAAAAAAAAATTAAAAAAAATAGAAATAGTTGTGTAATTGCATCTTAAAAGTGACTTTACACTTTCTTTTTGTCTTTCACATTTCCTCCATGTCGCTTTCCAGTCATTTGTCACTTTGCGACCACATTTGAAACACACAGCTCTACACTCACATACACATAAGCAATCCATAACACTCAACTTAACACTTTTCCAGGTGGTACAACGCATAGACAGCTTGACAGTTCAAAGGAGATCTTCCTATTATCTGGCTGATGCACATCTTTGTTCTTTCTAAATGCAAGGACAGTGCGCTTGAACCCTTTTCTAGAAGCTAACGCAGGCTAACCTGAGACTGACAGCTCTCTAATTAAAGATTATTGACTACGGCTCCCAGCCTGAAAAAACTAGTGACTTTAGAGCAACGGCCTTTGTGCTTTCCTGTCCCTAAAAAGAGCTGAAAAAGAGCAAGATCACACAAAAGCTAGTATTGATAGCGCACTCGTTCATCGACACGGACGCTCGAGAATGAGCTCTGCTGTTACGCTAATGGCGGCGGTAACCTCTCGCTCGAGGGCACTCTACCAAACCCCTTTCAAGTGGCTATTTGATCCTCTGCTGCAATTAAAGTTGTTTTGTTCTTTCTGAGGTGAAGGACAAACGCAGGATGGTTTGGGGACGTTTCTCTCAGATTGTCAGTGTTAGTTGGGCTAAATTATCAGAGGTGCCAAGAGCTCAGAGAGGAAGATAGTGGATGGTGTGGTGACTCTTGGACTTTGTTATTTTAAAGATTGATGTTATTGTGTAAAAATCACATTTGAAGGTGCTTTGGATTGCTGCATGTTTGACAACAAATCACTGTCAGAATCCTCGTGGGAGGAAGAGCAAACCACCTGTTTAACACACACACTCACAAAGAAATGACACTTTACTGGCGGACAAGTGAATCTCACAGAAACACACTCAAAGTTGCATTACAGCAAATAAATAAATAAATGCTAATCATTTCAGTATTTTCATACTTTCATATATATATATATATATATATATAGACAGGGGTGTACATACATTTTTAGCCTGGTTCTCATGAGAACCTAGAGATTTGGTTTGGTCCTCACACTGCATATAGTGTGACGCAATAAATATAACTAAAAAAAAAATAATTAATATTAGTTATGATATTATTGTACTTTATTTATATAGTTTTTTTTTATAAAATAATAAACTAAATAATAATGTGTGATAATAATATTAAAAATAAAAGGTAGGCCTAGTATTCAATACAAATACTATTATTTTATATTAAACTTAAAAATAAAATGCTAATATTTACTACTACTTTCTTTGTTTGCCTCTTTAAGAAGAATCGCTTTATGTATTCCCTAACTGTAAGTCGCTTTGGATAAAAGCATCTAAAAATAAATAAAAGCGTTTTCATCATTTTCAAACGTAAAATCAGCAGGCTTTTATTTTGGCGGGTTGTATATGTGCTACTGGATTTAGCGCTGCTGCTGATTATGAGCGTCAGTGAATGAATGTCACAGTTTTGCATTGTGCTTTGTAAACGGCATGGGATAACATAGATTTATGCTTTCAGTTTGAAAAGCAATCTTGTATAGTACAGTTTGTCGATCTAAAATGGTAATTGTGTATGAACAGATGTCAACCATGTCAGTACGCAAATGCACTGTCAGAACTTATTTATATAGCGCATTTTTTATTTTGGTCACACATGCGGACCTGCGGACCACTTATGTGCACTCCTGTATATATATATATATATATATATATATATATATATATATATATATATATATATATATATATATATATATTCAATAATTGCAGTGTTTTAATAATTTACCATTTAAATACAAGTAAATTAAAGTCAAGAATTGCAGTGTTTTAATAATTTACCATTCAAATTGTGTGTATTTTTTGTACTGCAAATGCATAACAATACAAAATAGTCTTATTTGTTTTAAAATATGCTTATTTTTTTCATGATTCAGAATAGTGTTTATTTCTTTTTGGGGTGAAATATGATCTGAGCATATTCTTGACAGGTTTACGACACGCCATCAAAACATGACAATTGTAATATTTTTATGTTATTCTCTAAAGCATTTTTAAGTCACGTTTCATTAAAATTACTGTAAATTGTCAATTTGTCACATTGTATCGACCAAGCAATATACACAATCATCACACATAGGCCTACCTATTTCATTGACTAATGTTAGAGTATGTATTCAAACACGTCACTGTTAGCCTGTGAAACATGAAGGTCTTACAAGTGTTGTTCAGCATTTAATGAGCGTGTTTCACTACAGAATGCACTAATTAAAGCATTTGAACAAGGCCTGAATGACTAATGACCTTTCTGACCTTTGCACTTTGTCTCCCTCTTCAGGCCCGGAGGAATGGACAAACAACTGCAACAAGGCGCCACCAGCAAGGACAAGCAAAGGAGTGTACAGAGAGCAGCCATATTCCCGGTTCTGACCTGCTACAGTCCTTCATGTGCCCTCCCAAGTAATGGATTTTCTATGGACTCTATTTCCTTTTTTCAAATAAAATCAACCAAAACGACAAAAATAGCTGATGGGTAAAATTAAGTTTCTGTGGAGCTGATTCTGGACGACCCCCACAAACGGAACATTACGGATCACTGGATTATGTAGTTTAAATCAGAGAATCAATCAGAATTCAAATAGACCTACTTATGTCGGGGGGAGGCGGGCACTAGCGGTTAGGGGTGGAGTTATATGAGGAGTACGATGTTTAGATTTAGCAGGTCAGTTTTTGTAGATACTTTTTTTTTTTTTTTTTGATGGGTGATCAGCTTCAGTGTGTCCCTTGTAAATTTTACCTTTAACTAGAGGAAAAAAGTAAAAGAAAATGCAGTACAAACTCAGTGCAAATGTTGTTTTCCTTCCTCCTTTCTCTTTTCTAAATGGCAAGTTCTTCAGCGTTAAAGGGCTTATAGGAGCATGTCGTGAAAAAAATAAAAATAATAATAACTATGTGCAGTTTGAGTTGCGATGAGAAAAGCCTGTGTAGTTTTGTCTGGTTTTTGTGTTGAGCGTTTAAACCCTTTAATGAGCTCTGTGGTAATAGGTGTTTTCTTCTAGTAAGCAATCTACTTTTAGACCTTCTGAAGAGCGTTCGGACAGTTTTGGGCAATTAATCCAAATGACTAAAATTCCCAAATCAATTTCATAATTTTCAGATATGAGAGATACTCCTGCACACTTTACTGTGCAATTCTAATGCATTATAGCCCATATAAGCCTTTATACGGCACCAATGTTGACTTTCCATGAGTATGTTATATAGCACGGATGGGTTAAAAATAGCGACAGAGCATTTAAAAAACAAGAACAGACTAAACCGAAGCATTGCTTGTGCAAGACAGCAGTTTTGGCACATTGTGTATCCTTGAAAACTTCTTGTTATGCATTTTAAGTGCACAGCAAAGTGCTATGGTCATTTCTAAACCAAATACTGTTGACTAAAGATTAACTAGTACTGTTTTATAAAACTAATAAAAGCCTAATCAAATGTATGCTGAAGTTTAAAAAGTGATAGTAATGAAAATGATTCTGGTACTGGTGGTGGCAGTTTAATCAATTTCTGTTAAGAGCTATAATCTTTGTAAGCTTGTGTAAGCCCTTTAATTCTCGTCTCAGTTGATTCTAAAATAAACTTTTTGAAAGAAAAAATATCGTGTTTGAGAGCACATTTTGTCCTTGTTTACTTTGGTAAAACTTCATAATCTAAACTAACATCTGCTGTGTATTATCATCAAAAGTGTAGCATACAGTATCTTATGATGAGAAAATAAAATGGGGGGAAAAATCCTTTAAGCTCACATAAAAGTGGAAATAAACCAAAAAGTATATTTGTTCCCTTTGCATTTCTAGTATTTCTTTCAAAAATGTAACTATTTTGACAGTAGAATTCAATTTAATTGCAGCCAGCACAATTTTAAATTTATATGTAAGATACCGTACCCAGCAGCTTGAAATAAATGTGCAATTATAAACTTACCTTATCATCTGTTCTAATTCTTTCTACTTGAAAACACATGAGACTCTTCTGTGTTAAAGCATATGGAAGCTACTTTCTCGTAGAAGTTAATTATCCACTAATATATCTTTAATCATGTTCTTTTATAAATGGCAGCTTTGCTAGACTCTATAGACACAGTACTGTTGCACATGGAAAGTAATTCCACATATTGTCATATTTGATATTTTAAGATTCAATAATGTAAGCGGTGGCTTTTTGACCTTGGTTCTTTTTTGGGGATTTCTGCTTGCTGTTTTTGCTCTTTCTTCCCCCTTCTGGTCACATGACCATCTCTATAGTCCACTAAACAGCCCGCCCCCACATGACCTCTAAATGACCCCAGCTGACCTCAGAGCTGATGAGGATGGCGGTAGCTGTATTTACAGGCCTTCGTTCCACAAGGTAAACAACCCGTCACAATCTAATCTCATCTAAACTAGCCCTTAAACTGGATAAAACCAAAACAAACCTGTTCATTTAAAGCTGTTCTTGGCTTACGTTTTGCTGAGGAACTTAAATTAGAAGTCCAATTGTAAAAAGATTAATAAATAGCTGTAATATTACTTTAACAAATCATTATTATCACCAATTATTTTAAAGGAGGAGATAAAATTATATATTTATTTTTTATGTGCTATAGCTTTGAATAAATGAATATTTAATACTGACTTACTATACGCTTTGTAAACCATTGCAGATTTGTGGTAAACTTGTGTTGGGTTTGTTTTTGTTTTTTTTTGTTTTTTTTTTAATCTGCACTTTCAGTTTTAATGTTTCTCTTTTCTTTTCAGATTACAATAGCTGGGCCTGAAGCCATGAAAAGCCACTGATGTTCTTCTCAGATTGGTTAAGGTAAACATAATGTTTTATGTAATATACTATATTATTATTATTATTATTATTATTATTATTATTATTTCAACTAAGTTAACACAACAAAATTTTTACAAATGAATAGAACGGCAATTAATTAAAATAAATACATTTGCTTAAAATCCAACCTATTTTCTCCAGAATCAATTTGAAAATTTGGTATATGCTTTGTGTCCTATATCATATATATATAAGCCAGATATTTGTCTGTTTCTGCTACATCTTGATGAAATTCATTTTAATAAATGGTTTGCAATAAAATATGCTTTAAACTGCTTTTTTGTTGCTATTTAAATGTATTAATGTTAATTAATTACTTTTTATTTATTTATTTATTTATTTTATTATTATTAATTATTTGAACTCTAAAATTCATAAAAAATGAAAAGAACTGCAATTAAAATAAATTATTAGCATTAAAACGCTTAAAAATCAGTTATAGTGTCAATTGGAAACTTGGCGTGCTGGGTTTTGAAAGGAAGAATGTAAACACCCTTACAACAAATAACACTACTCTCTTGCAGGAATATCTAGTGTAATCTGCTGTTCAGGGAACACAAACACTCACTCCTTCCCCAGAAATGCTAGGTGTTCACTAGTATTGATGTAATATTATGAGACATTTGAACACAAATGAGGGGTTTAATGTGTAAACGAACTGAAGTCGCCTGACAGTGATGAGGAAAGCAAGAGTTCTATTAAGTGCGTCTGCTGTTAAATCCCTGCCTCGAGAGAGCAGACATGCTTTCATCCAGCGGCTGTCAAACAACAGCTTCCACGGCATGAAAGGATAAAGACGAGAGAGAGAGAGAGAGAGAGAGAGAGAGAGAGAGAGAGAGAGAGAGAGAGAGAGAGAGAGAGAGAGAGAGAGAGAGACGGTTAGAGATCTCATAGTATAATCCTATCAGAACGCCTGCTCTCTATGGCTGATTATTGCGCTGAGTGCCACAACACTCTGCCATATACCTTCATACGTATTTGCAACATACAATGATTTGGGCTACACTACTCCATTTATTAGTCTATGCAAATGTGGATGCATCTGAAATTGATCAGTGGACGCATCTAAACAGAATGAACAGCTGCAGGTCTTCTATTTATTCCCTTTGTTTAAAAGTAAGGTACTTAGGACTGTATCTGAGTTTCGGCAAATAACTTTTTTATTAATATTTGTATTGTTGTTGTTGTTTTCCAAGGTTTTCTTAAACTTTTTTGAATCGAGAACTGTTTTGTTTGCATCGCCACCAATATAACATGCTAGAGAAATGATGAAACGAAGGCGTTTATCTCCATATAACAGCAGATAGACCAGAGAAACGGCTGCATAAATTGGTTTTTCCAGATTACATCCTGGTCATACGTACACAAGAAATGAGCAAACAAAAATCACACAGAAAAATACCTAGGCTCTTTTTGATAGCGTACTCAGATGCTTAAAGCCCAAGACATTTTCTCCAGCAAGAAATTGACTTTTAGCATCATAAACCTTTCAAGACAGGCCTATTGTGAACTCTGAGGGTGTTACTGTATGGTATGTGCTTCTCTACAAGCCATATCTTGGTCAGTTTCAGCTACATCTGATTTGCAATTAACTTCAAATGTTTTAAACTGGTTAGTGTTCCTGTTTATTATTATTATTTAACTATTTTAATTTAATTATTGAAATATTTTTTAAGTAATAAAAAAAAAAAAATGTTTTAAACTTGTGTTGCTATTTAATTTTATTTTAATTGTTAATATGTTTAAATACTTTTTAATATTTTTAAGTAATTCATAATGTTTTTTATTTTTAATATTTTTAAATACTTTTTCATATTTGTGAAGTAGTTTATAATATTGTAATGTTTTTTTTTTGTTTGATTTTTTTTTTTTTTTTTGCTTTCAGCTTTCAGCAATTTTTTTTAAAACATTTATTTATATCTTATTTGTTATTAACCTAAATAGTTTTAAACCGTTTTAATGTTTCTATTTAATTTAATTTATTTAAAATGTTAATATTTACATTTTCTTTTTATATTTTACCTCTAAACTTTTTTTTAGCTGTTTTGGCTACATTTTGATTAAAACAGATTTGTAGCCAGTTAAATAATAATAATTTATATGTTTTACATTTTTAATATATACCTATATACAGTGGGTATGGAAAGTATTCAGACCCCCTTAATTTTTTCACTCTTTGTTATATTGCAGCCATTTGCTAAAATCATTTAAGTTCATTTTTTTTCCTCATTAATGTACACACAGCACCCCATATTGACAGAAAAACACAGAATTGTAGGAAAGCCACACACCTGTCTATATAAGACCTTACAGCTCACAGTGCATGTCAGAGCAAATGAGAATCATGAGGTCAAAGGAACTGCCAGAAGAGCTCAGAGACAGAATTGTGGCAAGGCACAGATCTGGCCAAGGTTACAAAAAAATTTCTGCTGCACTTAAGGTTCCTAAGAGCACAGTGGCCTCCATAATCCTTAAATGGAAGATGTTTGGGTTTGGGATGACCAGAACCCTTTCTAGAGCTGGCCGTCCGGCCAAACTGAGCTATCGGGGGAGAAGAGCCTTGGTGAGAGAGGTAGAGAAGAACCCAAAGATCACTGTGGCTGAGCTCCAGAGATGCAGTCGGGAGATGGGAGAAAGTTGTAGAAAGTCAACCATCACTGCAGCCCTCCACCAGTCAGGGCTTTATGGCAAAATGGCCCGACGGAAGCCTCTCCTCAGTGCAAGACACATGAACGCACACCTGAAGGACTCCAAGATGGTGAGAAATAAGATTCTCTGGTCTGATGAGACCAAGATAGAACTTTTAGGCCTTAATTCTAAGCAGTATGTGTGGAGAAAACCAGGCACTGCTCATCACCTGTCCAATACAGTCCCAACAGTGAAGCATGGTGGGGGCAGCATCATGCTGTGGGGGTTTTTCAGCTGCAGGGACAGGACGACTAGTTGCAATCGAGGGAAAGATGAATGTGGCCAAGTACAGGGATATCCTGGATGAAAACCTTCTCCAGAGTGCTCAGGACCTCAGACTGGGCTGAAGGTTCACCTTCCAACAAGACAATGACCCTAAGCACACAGCTAAAATAACAAAGGAGGGGCTTCACAACAACTCTGTGACTGTTCTTGAATGGCCCAGCTAGAGGCCTGAATTAAACCCAATTGAGCATCTCTGGAGAGACCTGAAAATGGCTGTCCACCAACGTTTACCATCCAACCTGACAGAACTGGACAGGATCTGCAAGGAGGAATGGCAGAGAATCCCCAAATCCAGGTGTGAAAAACTTGTTGCATCTTTCCCAAAAAGACTCATGGCTGTATTAGATCAAAAGGGTGCTTGTACTAAATACTGAGCAAAGGGTCTGAATACTTAGGACCATGTGATATTTCAGTTTTTCTTTTTTAATAAATGTGCAAAAATGTCAACAATTCTGTGTTTTTCTGTCAATACGGGGTGCTGTGTGTACATTAATGAGGAAAAAAAAAATAACTTAAATGATTTTACAAATGGCTGCAATATAACAAAGAGTGAAAAATTTAAGGGGGTCTGAATACTTTCCGTACCCACTGTATAAAGGGATACAGTTTTGCATCATCATGTGTACAGTCTTCTAAACTTTTAATTTCAAATTTTCTAATACCTTTTTTTGGCTAATAAAATATTTAACACATATTATTTATTTATTTATTTATTTTTACTGATTTTTTTTTTTATGCTTACAGAGAAAATGAATGTAAAATATACTTATGGAATCTAGGCCTTGAAGTCTATAATATTGCGGACCCTTGGCTATATGAGATGGACCCCTTAGTGGACCACAGACCCCATTAGGAATGTTATATTATAGGCTTTTCAGATCAACGTATTGGTTTCTATAGTCTTGAGGGTGTACTCTTTGACACAGGTCGTAGCAACAATTGCAATTTGATTTTGTTTGAATGATCCAGCTTTGATGGTTTTCATATTTTTCTCTCTGTTTTAGGGAGATTTGGCTGCATCATCTGATCCTGAAGACTATAACTGCGCGGACGCTGCCATAGAGAGCTTGTGCTTAGCCAGAAAAACACAATAAGCAGACTTAAAAAGTCCCTCGTGGCCCACTGAGGAGCATGCCGCTCCACAGGGAAGACTCAATTTCTACTGGAACTTTCTGGAAAAGGCTTCTGAACCTCTGCGAGGTCACAAAGCGCCACACTAAGAGTGTTAATGTGGCAATAATGGATAGATGAGAGGTCCAGCCTTCTCTCTGCTGTCCTCAAGGGAGACGTCCTGGGGAAACGCTGCTCTCACAGCTGCCTCAGACGCACTATATAGGCTCCTACATGCATTTTGCAGCAGGCTGCACTGAGGGTGAACCCACTTCTGTCTGCGCACAGACTTATGGGTAATGGGGGCATGTGTCATGTGCTAACACATTAAGACAGGGCTTTACTCTTCTCACAGGAGCCAGGGAGAGAAAGACAGTCTGTGATATGTGAGTGGGAAAGACAGAGTGAAATATAAATACTACATCTTTCACACAAAAATGAACCTGAAATAGATAAAATGCACTTGTGATAAGTTCATTATGAGGATTTTGAATGAGTTCATCCTAATAAAGGAACTTTAATCTCAGCATCTGATTTCTCATTAGCTCAATGTGTCTAATTTAAAATGGATCACCAATAAGACGTTTTTTTCTGCTGGTCCAGTCAGGTCAGCTGTTACGATTTGTAACAATTCATACACTATTTATTGATCGTTTACTTTCACTTAATTTAATTTATTAGTTGGCCATTTAGCTACATTTTGTTTAAAATTCATTTTTATAAAGTGGTAATAATCTTTCTTTTATTTTAATTATTCAATTCATTTTATTATAATTTTATTGTTTTTATTATTATATTTATTTTATAATTTTTCATTGTATGTGTATAAAATGGTAATAAAATCATTTTATTTTAATAATTTATTTTTATTGTTATTTTTAATGTTTACAAATAGAGAGTTTTTTTTAAATGTAGATTATATATGTGTGTGTGTGTGTGTGTGTGTGTGTGTGTGTGTGTGTGTGTGTGTGTGTGTATACATATAAATATATATATACATACATACATACATACACACACACACACACACACACACACACACACATACACATACTTATAAATCGTACTTAAATGGTAACTGGAGTCGTACTTAAATATAAAAAGTGACCAAGACCAACCAATTTTTATTTATTTTTTTTCAGACCATGTGCTGAAGAACATGTTCATATGTCATCATAATATCATGACTTTATACACATTATATATTCTAAATAACTGTATTAATAGTACAATCCTTGTTGTGATGCTATCCTACGAATTAATCTTCATTTACTGAATCATTCAGAAATGTGTTCTTTATTTAGTTTGGAGCTGAATGCACATATAAAATATACTGCATGCACTGTGACGATCATATTGATCAGATTCACTTAAGTGTTGTTGGTGATGATCACATGGGGAATCTATAGTATGTTTTACTGCATGTTCACATATCACCATAAACACAAGCTCGGTTTACTTGTCCTCTGGTTTCCATTGATCAGTGTGGATGTTCTTCACTTCTTCTGAAACAGATACAGTGGATGTGTACACCTCTCAACCTGTTAATGGTTTTATGTGGTCTCATGAAACATTGAAAAGTGAATTTGAGAATCGTTGGGTGCACAGAGCACACGTCCACAGGCCGACAGCACACATATCTATAACATCCCGCAGTTCAAGTCAACATGAAATCATAATCGACTCATAATCGACATTTACATTCATACAATCAGTTCCCACTGGACCAAACAAAGTTCAGTCAAACTTTTCCATGTTCTATGTTTTGTTCCATCTAGAATTATGTAATAAGTTACATTTTTTTGTAAATTAATTTTTATGCTAACTTGGAGTGGATATGATGATCTGGGCTCTTTTCTTTTCCAACAAGCCTTGGCGTTCTCATGCCACATGTTCTCACGCAGTAAAAAAAAAACATTGCGAAGCAAAGAGGACACTGAAAACATGCCAAAAGACAAGATAAAGCAGGTTACTTTTGATACAAAAGAAAGTCTCAGCTTTCCAAATTTGTCCATTTTGGTCAATAAATATCATTTTGTGGCTCTTTAATGAGCCACTAAACATCACTTTACCACCACATACAAAACGACACTTGAACGGATCGTCTTTTTATACTTACTAGTTAAAGCATGAAATAAACATGAATGAACATAAGAAGGTATCTTGTTTCAACCACAGGAAGACGTCCAACACACCATTTTTCAAGTACAAGTCCACAGACGTTAATCTACTCTCCTGTCTTGTTTGTTTGTCAGACACAGTAGCAGATTGTGCATTATGATTGATCAGATCGCCTTTAAAACTCCAGACAAAGGGTCTATTCTATTCTATTCTATTCTATTCTATTCTATTCTATTCTGTTTTGTTCTATTCTTTGTTACAATCTTGTTCTTGAACTTCCAGGAAAAGCTGGTCTGTGTTTATGCATTGTTAAATATAAATTTGACACAAATTTACCAGTGGCTCTTACTTGTTTTAAGTTAAATTAATGTATCTTTTCATGGTGGGTGAATATAAATAAATTTTCTATGCTATGTAAAAGTATGCACAGCTTTTTTTAATTACCTAGGCAGCTTTTTTCATTACATTTATGCATTTCACACTTGACTTTTATTTGATAATTAACTCAAAGTGTCTCTTGCTTTTCTTCTTTATTAAACCTCTGTGATTAACTTTAAAAGTTCCTTTGCGTTCCTAAGAGGCTGCAATCCACAAAGATCAATAAACCTTTAGTGTAGGCGTTTGAAGTTGGTTTCTGGCGGAGAGGCTGTTTTTCACAGCGCAGCGGTGCATATGCACATTTAGCCAGCGGGCCGTCCTCTGTTTCAGTCAGAGGTCAGGATCAGGGCTTAGTCATGGCCTCATGTCTGTAATAGTGCTGGTTTTAGTCACTGCATAATTAGCCTGGTGTTTGGTAAGGCCTAAACACGCAGCATTTAAAAGGTGTCACGAGGCCTGCAACAATTATGGAGATCGGACCAGTACTTACGAATAATTATGATCATTTGCATAATTCAGTTAAATCATGTTAGATACATTTCCCCCCTATCCTTTTTCATTTATTTGTTGTCCTGTTGAGGGGTTGGTATCATAACATGTTACAAACACACACGCATATAATTTTTTTTTTGAATAATTACGATTCAGCATTTTAGAATGAAGGATCATGTGACATTGAAGACAAGAGTGATGACTGCTGAAAATTACTACAAAACATACTACTACTACTACAAAAAATATATATATATATATATACATAATATATATACATTGCAATACAACTTCACTATATTACTGTTGTTACTGTATGTATTTCTGCATTTAAACTCTTTCAGCACCTCGGACAGTGACCATCTCTCCACAGTGGGGTTGATAATGTAGTCTGAAAGCACCCCGTTCTAACGTTCAGACGATTGTTTAACTGGCTTTTAAACAGCCATTAACATCAAACTTGCATGTCTGTTGGTTAATTTTAGGAGATCTTTGGAGGTCATGTTTAATATGTTTCTCTGCTGCTTCTGTCTTGACTATTTATTTATGTTCGTGACATTTTAATGTTTACTGTATGTACAACATTTCTCATGCGTCCATCTGTGGTCTCTTTCTGTCACTCTTCTTCTCTCTTAGTTCAACTTCCTCACAATGAAGCAAGTTTGAAGTGTAACTTCAGAGTGTTTATAGTTTTGAAGCATTTGGGTTGAGAGTCCCTCATGATTTACTGCTCCTCATTCACTCATCAGAAGAACTGAAGTGTTTGAAATATCATCAGAATACATGTTATTTTTTAGTATTTGCAATGAAATAAAAATGCCTTCAAAAGTCCTTGCTTTGATCATTTGTGTCCCCTGATCTGTCATAAATATGAAATAATAATACATAAACTTTTTGTGTTTTTGCTACTTTGGAGTGCCCTGAGTGGAATTTACTGTTGTAAGTGGATAGCTGCAAACATGCATTTGTTGCTGCCGTAAAGCATCTGCCCTTTTCTCGGAATTTCGTACCCACTCACCAAACTCAGTACATTTGTCGATGTAATTTAGCTCAGTTTTCTAATTCACTATTTTTGTAGGCCTATGTCAGGATACACACCTTAATGTGAAGGACATTCAATTTCTGTGAGCGAGTACTAGATAATCTGTCAGTCTTCTTCACATCTTCTTTGACATTTGGCTCAGCAGATTTAGAGACATGGGCATACTGACATTTCATTTCTCCCACTGCTACTCCATTCTGTGTTCGTCTTCCTCATCCTCAAAAAGAGAGGTCAAAGTTTGTTTCACTGTTTGCCAGGATTTACAACATCCTCACTGTGCACTTATCAAGAAATGACATAAACTTTCTGTCTCAAGTATTTACAAGTTCCAGTATTTTCATCTAAAGCTCTTGGCGATGGAAAGAGGTTTAATTTAAAAGGAGACTAATGGTCTCACATTAAGCCACGTTGCATGATTTAAATAGACCTCAAAGAAACTAATAAGCCTGGGAGACAGAGAAGAGAATAAAAACACATACACAGATTTTGGGATCACATGAACCGACTTAGTCTCAAAAAGATAATGCACATAACAATTTATTGTAGTGAGAAAGACAAAATTGAAATGTGTGGCTAGGTTTCTTTATTTCTGTATGTATGTATATATATATATATATATATATATATATATATATATATATATATATATATATATATATATATATGCATATATATGTATATATATGTATATATGTATATATGTAAATGTATATATAGCCATTTATACATACAGCTTTTATTATTTATATAATTTTTTTTATTATAGCCCATTACCTTTACGTCTCTTCCTTTTTGTCCTTATATGGAATGCAGGCCGCAATGCTTCCGCTTAGATGGATTAGCAAAACAGGCTTTGGAAAAATAGGAGATCATGAATATCTCACTTAGTAAATATGAAGTAAATGCAGTAATTAAAGCATATACATAAGGATATACATACATATATATATGAGAAGTGGCAACATAAATGGCATGGAGAAAATACAGAACATCAACTTTATGAAATACAACGAGAAGTAGGAGTAGTGAGAATAACTAAAAGAAGCACCAAAGAGGAAAATATTCTAACAAGATTAAGGGTTGGACATACTATGCTGAATAAAACCTTAAAAATAATAAATAAACATCCAACAGGATTATGTGAGAACTGTCGAATAGGAATCAGTAGAACATGTTACTTGTGTTTGTCAAATGTATACCAATGAACTAGAAACAATGAAGAATGAACTTAGAAAGATTGGAGTGGATGAACTAAAGCCTAAAAATATATTTATTTATCTTAAGAGAACAGAGTTGATTAAGAGAATTTAGAGGGGGTTTTTTTCTCTGTCATTATGAAAGGGTAAACTATGGTCCACACTCCAATACAGTAGGTGGCGATAATGCACCTTAACGCTGGTGCTACCTGCCATAAAACCGAAGAAGAAGAATGCTTCCGCTTGCAGCAAATGAAACCGTTTGGCATTGCCTACTTGCCAGATTTAAATTAGGCCTTCATGGTTTTTGCTGAATAGCTAGTTAAATTGAATTGTTTCCTTACACAGTTCTCATGATATGACTTTCGAATGTAGCGCACACAGTCACAAAGATTACATTTATGACAGTTTAATGGTACTTTTGGAGCTTGTCATCACCTGTCCGAGTCCACCTGCATTGTGTGGAAAAAGAGCAACTGTAAACATCTGCTCCACAGAAAGAAATCATCCATATTTCAAAGACACAAGTGAGTAAACGATGCCAGAAATGTTTATATATATATATATATATATATATATATATATATATATATATATATATATATATATATGGGCTGAGATTGTGACGGGTGTCCCGAGCGCTCGTCAGCGTCGCCCTGGCAACACATTGGAATCACCGGCACCAGCTCGTCACGGGCTGAGCGGCCGCACCTGCAGCTCATGAAGAGACAGCTACTTCAGCCGGGGAGGAAAGCAGTATGGTGAGCAATGTCTCCCGACACAGAGCCTAACTCTTTCCTCCTCTGTCGCAGAGAGCAGCGTGTGACCGTCAGCCCCCACCAGGAGAGCACCGCACGGGATCCACCACTCAAGACCCAGAGAGCACGAGGGAGTTGGAGCACTACGGAGAGCACCGTCTTCACTCAGAGCACTAAGTTATCAATAAATACACCCTTCGGGGATTTTCTCTGTCCCTCGGTTGTCGTGTCGTTCCTCACCTCGCCACACTGGTGGAGAATGCGGGCATAGTGTGAGGTGAACACCGACAACCGACCCCTGAGGAAGTCACCGTCACCCATTTTATTTTCTTTTTTTTTGTTTGTTGACATTGGTTTTTTGTTCCCTCTGCTCTGGTTCCACAGGCGGCCGCTCCTCCCCCCCGCCATGGAAGAGCTGCTTAAACACCTCACCGAGGTGAGCATCCGCCAGCAGCAAATAATGGAGCACATGGCCTCACGTCAAGGAGACGCCGAACGTGAGCTCGCCGCCCTCCGCACCGCCGCCCACCGCACGCCGCTGCCTGACCCCCGTGTCCAAGCCGTACAGCTGATGCCGCGCGAATGACAGCGCACGACGATGTGGAGATGTACATGCAAATGTTTGAGGCCACCGCGATCCGGGAGGCATGGCCAGAGGACGAGTGGGCCAGACTTCTCGCGCCGCTGCTGACCGGGGGGAAGCGCAGCGGGCGTATTTCACCATGACGGCGGAGAGAAGCCGGGACTATGAAGAGGTGAAAAAGGAAATCCTGGGCCGAGTAGGCCTCTCCCCAATCTGTGCGGCGCAGCAGTTCCATGACTGGGCATATCGAGCTCGACAGCCCGCTCGCGCCCAAGCGGCAGAACTAACCCGGTTGGCCCACCATTGGCTGTTGATAGGGGGTCCCTCCGCACACAAGGTAGCTGAGCGTGTGGTGATCGACCGACTCCTCCGCGCCCCTCCCCCGCGCGTTGAGGCAGGCGGCTGGCATGAGGAATCCCACCGATCTCGACGAGCTCGTGGAGGCCATTGAGCTGGCGGAGGCCGCCCCCAACACCGGGAGGTAGGGGAGCGAGCGCCGCCTTTTCCCCGAAGGGTGGTCCAGGAGCGACGCTCGACGGAGGGCACCCAGCGACCCGTGAGCAGGCCTGCGGTTCCCGGCCCCCAGGACGAACCGATGCCCACCGAGCCGCCGCGCTCCCCAGGACGGATATGGCTAGCAGGCTGTTCAGTGCACGACCCGCCGCCGGAGGCACCACGAGCCGAGGTGCATATCAATGGCCGGCCGTTCATCGCCCTCCTCGACTCGGGCAGCGGGGTAAGCCTGATACAACCCACTGTACTTCCGCCCAGAACCGGTTCCAGAGCCCGGCTGGCGATAACGTGCGTGCACGGGGATACCAGGCAGGTACCGGCACGGCGAGTGACCATCACCGCGACACCCTGGTTCCTGGCCCGTCGAAGTGGGAATCGTAAAGGACCTACCGGTACCCGTTCTCCTCGGCCGGGATTGGCCGGGGTTTGATCAGCTCCTCACCTCCAGCACCCAGCCTGCTAGCCGGGCCGGGGACCGCCGACGCCGGAGATCAGCAAGGCGCCCTCGACGACGCCCCGCGCTGCTGACATCGGACAGCCCGCGAGGAGGTGAGTCCCCCCTCCCAAAACTCTAACCTGTTCTTTGATGTCTTCCAGCAGATAGCGGGAGGGGGAACCCCGCCAATGAGCAGCGCGGGGACGAACGCCTCAAGCATTGCTGGTCTCAAGTGCGGGTGGCGGAAGGAGAGGATTTACAACCGGCTCCCCACCCCACTCCCCATTTCGTTGTCCAAAACGGCCTGCTTTACTGTGTCACGCAGCGAAGGGGGGAGGAAAAGACGTTGCTGGTGGTACCACGAAGCAAAGTCCAAACGGTGTTGGAACTCGCCCATGCCCACCCGATGGCTGGCCACCTCGGCGCTCAAAACACCGCGCAACGGATCCGGGATCGCTTCCACTGGCCAGGACTGGAGGGGGATGTCAAGCTGTACTGCCAAGCTTGCCCGACGTGCCAACTGACATCGCCACATACTCCTCCCCCCAGCCGGCTGATCCCGCTGCCTATCATAGAGGTGCCCTTCGAGCGCATCGGGATGGACCTGGTAGGGCCGCTGCCGAAGTCCGCCCAGGGGCATGAACACATCCTGGTTATCGTGGATTATGCCACCCGCTACCCAGAGGCCATTCCCCTCCGCAAAGCCACCGCAAAGAACATCGCACAGGAGCTATTCCTACTGAGTAGTCGGGTTGGCCTACCAGCGGAGATCTTGACCGACCAGGGCACTCCTTTCATGTCCCGGATCATTGCTGACCTCTGCAAGCTCCTCAAAGTCCGGCAGATCCGGACCAGCGTATACCATCCACAAACGGATGGACTCGTGGAACGGTTTAACAAGACCCTGAAACAAATGCTGCGACGAGTCGTGGCGAGTGGCCGAGGACCAACGCGACTGGGACCAAATGATCCCGTATGTGCTGTTCGGGATCCGGGAGGTGCCCCAGGCTTCCACCGGCTTCACGCCCTTCGAGCTCCTCTTCGGCCGCCAACCCCGAGGGCTTCTAGATGTCGCCCGGGAAGCTTGGGAGCAACAGCCGGCGGTAGGTCGGACCACCCTCGAACACATCAAGGCCATGAGAGAGCGGATCGACAGGGTCATGCCATTGGTCCGGGAGCACATGTCCAAGGCCCAGCAAGACCAGCAGCGCCTCTTCAATCGGGCCGCACAACCACGGGAGTTCCAGCCGGGAGACTACGTCATGGTTCTGGTCCCCACATCCGCCTGTAAATTCCTGGCACGCTGGCAGGGCCCATACACGGTCACCGAACGGGTAGGACCCGTCACCTATAAAGTGCGCCAACCAGGTCACCGAAAAGAGGAGCAGCTCTATCATATAAATCTGTTGAAGCGCTGGGTGGGGACCGGACCCCAGCTCTCGGCCCTCGCCACCACCTCTCCCGTGGTTGTAGGCATGGATCCCAATCTCTCCGCGGCCCAGAAGACGGAACTGCAGCACCTGGTCGGTCAGTTCTCGGATGTGTTCTCCCCCTGCCAGGGCGGACGACCGTCATCCAGCACGAAGTCCGAACACCACCAGGAGTTATCATCCGGCAGCGACCCTATCGTGTCCCGGAGGCTCGGCGACACGCCATCTAGACAGAGGTACAGGAGATGTTGAAGTTGGGGGTAATTGAGCCCTCGCGGAGTCCCTGGTCCAGCCCCATCGTAATGGTCCCGAAGCCCGACGGCACCCTCCGGTTCTGCAACGACTTCCGCCGCCTAAATGAGGTCTCGGAATTTGATGGCTACCCCATGCCCCGAGTCGATGAGCTCCTGGATAGACTGGGAAGGGCCCGGTTCATATCAACTCTCGACCTCACCAAAGGTTATTGGCAAGTCCCTCTGTCTAAGGATGCCAAGCCCAAGACAGCCTTCTCAACCCCCCAGTGGCCACTGGCAATACCGGGTCCTTCCCTTCGGCCTGCACGGGGCACCCGCCACCTTCCAGAGGCTCATGGATGTCCTGCTGAGGCCCCATATGGCCTACGCCGCGGCCTACATCGACGACGTGGTCATCCATTCCGAGACCTGGGGGGAGCATTTAGAGCGGCTCCGGAGGGTGCTGCTGGAACTCCGCCGGGCGGGGCTCACCGCCAACCCCCAGAAATGTCACCTGGCTCTCTCCGAAGCCAAGTACCTGGGCTTCTGCGTGGGTCGCGGCCTCATCCGGCCCCAGGAAAAGAAGGTGACAGCTATCCTCTCGGCACCGCGGCCCACTACCAAGACCCAGGTGCGAGCCTTTTTGGGGTTGGCGGGATACTACCGGTGTTTTATCCCTAACTTCTCCTCCTTAGCCTCTTCCCTGACAGATCTGACCAGGAAGGGGCAACCCGAAAAGGTAGCCTGGAGTCCGGAAGCGGAAGAGGCCTTCCAGCAGGTGAAGTCAGCCCTCACCACGGAGCCAGTCCTGCGAGCCCCCGATTTCACCTGCCCCTTCCTGGTGCAAACCGATGCCTCAGACACCGGGTTTAGGAGCCGTTCTCCTCCCAGGTCCAGGACGGCGAGGAACACCCGGTGATCTATATTAGCCGGAAGCTGACCCCCCGACCGAACAACGGTATGCCGCCGTGGAGAAGGAAGCGTTGGCTGTCAAGTGGGCAGTCCTGGAGCTTCGCTATTACCTCCTCGGCCGCCGGTTCACCCTGCTGACCGATCATGCGCCACTGCAGTGGATGGCCCGCGCACAAAGGACACCAATCCCAGGGTGACCCGGTGGTTCCTTGCGCTCCAGGACTTCCACTTCACCGTACAACACCGGGCGGGGACAGCCAACGCCAACGCGGACGGCCTCTCCAGGATAGGGGCAGCTTCCGCAGGTCTGTCAGGCTCCACTCCCCACCCTCCCCATATCTCCCCATTGTTCCGCAGGCGCAGGTCAACGCTTAGGGGGGGGGGAGTGTGACGGGTGTCCCGAGCGCTCGTCAGCGTCGCCCTGGCAACACATTGGAATCACCGGCACCAGCTCGTCACGGGCTGAGCGGCCGCACCTGCAGCTCGTGAAGAGACAGCTACTTCAGCCGGGAAGGAAAGCAGTATGGTGAGCAATGTCTCCCGACACAGAGCCTAACTCTTTCCTCCTCTGTCGCAGAGAGCAGCGTGTGACCGTCAGCCCCCACCAGGAGAGCACCGCACGGGATCCACCACTCAAGACCCAGAGAGCACGAGGGAGTTGGAGCACTACGGAGAGCACCGTCTTCACTCAGAGCACTAAGTTATCAATAAATCCACCCTTCGGGGATTTTCTCTGTCCCTCGGTTGTCGTGTCGTTCCTCACCTCGCCACAATATATATACATATATATATATATATATATATATATATATATATATATTATATACATACATACATACATACATACATACATACATACATATACCAGCTAACCTTTCTATTGTCTGTATATAGCTTTTATGTAGAGACATCCAATTTTTGTGCAGTATGTTGTAGACATTCCTTCTGCGACAGTACATGCAAATAATATAAGAACAGACCTCTGGAGTTACCTTTAAATGTGTTTGTTCCAGCATATATACTCTTTCATTTAGATATTCTAACATATCGTTGAATAGAAGACATCCAGAGTTTATTATTTCTTGAAGCACTTACAATTCATGACATGACATTATCGCCATAAAGCTGTTTGGATGTGCAGTTAACCTGACAGGACATTGAAGGTGTCTATATTGTGATGAGTTTATCTGTTCAGAGAAAATATACAATATGAGGCCAGTTAAGTACAGAATGATGGATAATGCAGCAGAAAAAAAAGAAACAAAAAAAAGAGGCAACTTCTTTTAGGTTTTCTATCAAGATTTCATCAAGTTGACTTGTTTTTATTTATATTGAAGTGATATTTTCAATCTTCCATTCTTGACTTTCACATAAGGCTTTCGGTATTAAATTTTCATTAAAACTGTTTAACGTGTTTCTTAACAGCTTTCTTTATAAGGACCTTGGGCTGGTTTATATTGTGATTTCTGTTTTACTAGTCTTGTGGGGACACATGTAGGAAAGGTATTGTAAACTCCGAGCTGATTGGATTCAAATAGATCTCCATTAAAATAAATGTGTTTTCTGATTATGTACAGTATGAGAAATAGTACTATTTTTTTTGTCTTATAGTGTACTGGTTCTATGCTTTTACTGTAGGATTTATAAGTGTACAGTAGTTTTCTGTGTGATAGTTTGTGGACACTGAGATGATAAAACTATATGAAAGTTTCCGACATGGGATAAAAAAAAAAATAAATAAAAAAAAAGGTAATTACGACGCTTTATTTTCACATTTCTAACTTTTTTCTAACTATCAATTCTGACTTAGAGGTTTTACTTTGCAATTGTAGATGAGACGTCCCATTTTGGTGTCTGCAGCAAAATTAAATTTACAAAACTGTTTTTTTTTTTTTTTTTTTTTTTTTTTTTTTTTTTTTTGGCAAATGTAGAAAACGATACATGCAAGTAAAATGTCTATAATTCAATGTTTCAAATAACATTTTAGAAAATGGAAAACAAAATGACAAAATATGGAAGAAATAATGTTCCATAATCATTCAGCGTAATTCTGTAAAAAAGAAAGAACTTAATTATTCTGACCTGTACTAATTAATATGTAAAAGGGTAAGTGAGCAATTCTTAATGGTCAAATGTTCCTGATGCAATGAATTATTAAAAATTAACTGTTTTGGTACTAAACAAAGAATTTGACGTAAATCACTGTAATGCATGGCCTCAGGTGGCTTACTGGTTTTTAAATAAATGCAAAGAATGAATGTTAAATATATCAATAAAGCAGTTAGCATCAATTATATTTGATTTTTTGTTTTCTCAGTTATTTCATAGGTAATTACATTCTTTCGACAGTCCATGAAATTCACATGTCTAGATTTACCTTGAGTAACCTTTCGCCTGTTTTCATTGTCCACCAAGGAAGAAAGTGAACAGAAGGGGGCAGGGGAAGAAAAAAAATATATAGAAAAGTGACTTATTAAACCCACAGTTTGATATGACCAGTTCACTTTGCCAGAAGCTGTGAGCTGTTATGGCACTGGCTTGCAAAAAAAAAACAAAAAAAAAAACAAGAGTGGCATTTATTCTCAAAAAATAAAAAAATAAATAATAATAAATTACTGGCAAGGCCTCAGAGGCTCGGCTCTAACTGCCCTCCCCTTCAGCTACTGTTGCCCCTCATCAGCATCAGAGACTGCCAGCTCCGCTTCAATCCTGAGGGGGAGACGCCATCTCTGGGGAGACCTGCCTGGATGGCACAGCCTAATTGGGGCCTGAGGATAAGGGGCCCACTGCAGCTGCCCTGTCAGAGGAACTAGAGACTGGATACGGCCACCACACACAGATACAGGTCAGTGATGGAGAAGAGAAGAACCACAGAGAGACAAGAAGGCTGGAAGAGAATAGATGAGATGAAGAGGCAACATACATTTAAAGGCTATGCACGTGTTTTTATTTTATTTTATTTATTTTTTTTTTGTAATAAACTTTCATCTTTGAAGATTATGCATAAGTGGTTTCAATTCTGAGAGAGAGACTGAAAGAAAGCAAAACAAAAAAATAAAATAAAAAGATAAATAAAAAGATAACGGGGAAAAATCTGCCGTTTTTCTTATCTCTGTCCCCTTATGTCACAAAATAGCCAGTCAATTGGGAAGGTTTATAAATTAGAAATATGTAAATTGAAAGACTTGGTTTGTGTTCCTTTGAGACTTTTCCCTCATAAATGACCATTATACCTAGGATTATGGCTATCAAAAAGTGTACTCAATTGAGACAGTCAGTAGTTATAATGAAAACGGCTCCTTCAAATGGAAGTCATTTCAATTCAAAAGCAAGATGGGGAGATTTTTAAATGAAGGAACCCAAGTTAATGAAGAAATGTGGAGGCAGCGTTCGGCTGCTGAATTAGGAAGAAAGAAAAACAAGATGGGATTTGCAGAACTTGAGAACACAAGGCTGATTTTCAAATACATCAATTTTGTGCCGTGTGCAGAAATCAAATTATAACGCTGCTTTGATTTTCATATTTGCGGCGTGGTGTTTCTTGTCTGCCTTGTGGTCCATTTGGTCATGCATTAAGGTAATTGTGAGGTTAGTCTGAGTTTATTATTGCTGCAGATTTGTTCTGCATTTGTTTTGTCCTTTCAAGCTTTTAGATCTGCGAGGAACAGTGAGGTTTTTTTGTTTTCTTCCTCTTTACACACTGTGGGTTTTGGCAAATTATCAATCCTGCCTCAGCATTTCAACATGTTGAAACCGCTGCTTACACGGCCTTTGCTGTCCATGATAGGGATTCAACAGTGACAAACAGGAACGTTTGACATTACCTTTGACCAAGGACACGAAAACCCCAGGAAAACATACACACACACACACACAAACACCAAAGTGCTCCCTGAAACCTGCACAATGTGCTGATTTCCCTGTGCTCTCATTTCCTGTCTTCTCTCTCCTATTTCTGGTTTTGTATATCACTGACCGACATTTATGAGACAGGAAGAAGGGTGACAGCCATGTTAGACTACGAAATTAAAGTTGCATTGTTTCAAAGTATAAAACAGTTGTTTGTAGCAACAGATCATTCCTTCATTATTGTGACATACATTGGAGTGTAACAGATTATCGAGAAAAAGAAAAAATGTTGGGTGGAGACTTGGTCATGTGCTTTGGTTGGTGAGTGGATGTTGGTGTTGTAGGCTACTCTAAAGTAGATGCAGATGAAAGTGTGGTTGCAGTACACAATTAAGTCAGACTCTGCATCGAACGGTCTTGTTAAAAAAAAAAAAAAACTGTGTTTCACTGACGCGATCTGGAGCTCTTTCCTAATGTTAAACTGTGTCTAGTCTACACGGGATGTGAGTGGCACGACGCAGCTAAAGACAACAGAACCTATACAATCAGTGATTCTGATTACACTGGATGTGGCATGGATTGACATGATCAGTAAACTGATGTCTCATTCTATTTCTGGCGTACTCCATGCACTCGCGCTTCTTCTGAAATGAAAGAGAAATGGATTTGCAAAGTAATGCAACAATGCTTGCATTCGATGTAGATATGGTGTTAAAATCACAAGGAAGGCAGTTCAATGACTGTTTTCACAACTTACACTACACAACGTCTTGTAACACTTGGAGGCATCGCTGTTGTTTTGTTGATGTAGAAATGCTATGTTGGCATCTCTCTAGTATTTCCTCTCCTCCTATTACATTTGTAAATCAGTTGGCGGGGCCAAAGAGGCAACACTGTAGAAGTAGCAGTTGATTATTGGCAGAGGTGTGTGGTCTTTCTTCGCACTCTGATGTCATAATGTCATAATGTAACAAATTACAAAACAAGTTGTTTTGTCTACTTGGTTTCAGTAAAAGCTGTTTTTGAATTAAAGGATTAGTTCACTTCCAAAATAAAAATTTCCTCATCATTTATTCACCCCCATTTCATCAAGATGTTCATGTCTTTTTTTTTTTCTTCAGTCAAACAGAAATTTAGGTTTTTGAAGAAAACATGAAGAGACTGGAAAAGTGCAGTGCTACACACAAGCCCAACTCCAATGAAGTTCATTAACTTATTGTGGTGCGTAGATCTAAAAATAGTTCGAACATCAAAAACAAATAAGATCCGCACACAAAAAATAGGCCACACTGCTCATATAAATTTATTATCCAGAGGTCACAAATAACGTGCAAAGGTGCAAAATGTGCAAAATGGTTTTTGGGCTTAATGACACTGATGAAGGGGTTAGCCTGAAAACATTTGCACTTTATTTGTGGCCTCTGGATAATACATTTATATGAGCAGTTGGGCCTATATTTTTGTTTTGTTTGCGGAACCATGGCCATAGCCAGGCTTTGGAGTTAGTGAGGTCTGGGGGTGGGAAGATGGGGGTTGGTGTTAAAGAACTGTGTTAGAATAACCCCTATAAATACAACTCATTGTATACACTATAAACACTTATAAAGACATGTAGATGTTTGTGAAAGATTTGAATTGATTATCACTCATAAAACAAAACAAAATCATTGAATCATAACTATTTTATACTTTACAAAATTTAATCATTTATAAATTACTCATTCAACAATAAAACAACCAACAACACAATAACTTTGTCTAGTGCTCTTATGAACGTTTATAGCATGATTTGTGAAAATTTAACTGAATGTCATGGCATAGACTTCTTCATGGCTAATTTTTGTGTATTTTATTTCTTTCTGTAACCTACTTTTTCTACAGATCTGTGTGTACTAGTGTTAAATGCTACTGTTGTTGACAGCGTTGATAATTTTTATGACAAATAATATCATGATCATTTTTAAGTTTCCCTTACCGAATGTCATATACTGCCAGCAAAAACCTGTCCATGGGCTTTTTTGATTGACGGCGAGCAGTGTTGCCAGATAACAAACAAAAAAACTAAAAACAAATAAAAATAAACCAAAATTATTTCCAATCTTTTGCAAATAAGATAAATATATTGCTGACTCTAAACTGCAACTTCCTACTTTATTAACTTTCTAAAGTGTTAAATTAAGTGGAAAAGACAAGTCCAAAAACGCTTATAATAGCTGGATCTGGCTGCATCCGCGCTCTAACTCACAACTCTCTGAAGACTTGTTCACTCCGCCAGCGTCTCATTTTCATACCACGGACGCTAAACATTCTTGCAAATGGTCTAAACTGAATTATACATGTCATGCAGGCATTCATATGAGGAGTTTAACAGCAAATTAGTCATTCAGAGAACAAATTGTATTTTTTTGAAAATTTTACAGAGGTCTGGACCATGGAACTTACTGTATGTTTTTGATGTTTTGAGGAAAACATGACAGGATTTGTCTCCATATAGTAGACTTCAACAGGGACCAATAGGTTAAAGGTCCAAATTGCATTTTCAATGCAGCTTCAAGACTCTACACGATCCCAGCTGAGGAAGCTAGTGCAAGACGAGAATTTGTGGTTAAAGTGTATATATATATTTAAGAAAATGACGATAGTTTTGCTATAAGACCCTTATTCCTCAGCTAGGATTGTGTAGAGCCCTTTGAAGCAGCGTTGAAACTTGAAATTTGATTTCTCAGTTCATGACTCATTTAATTATGGTTCTGCTTCTAGGTGTGTTGGGCTTGAAGTGGCATTGCACAGACCTATCAGTGTATGACCTCAAAGTACTGTGAGAGCTATCACTCTTGCACTACATTGATGTCATACACCGATTGGTCTGCACAGTGAGGCTTCAAGTCGAACACACCTTATGACTTTGGTACCATGTGGTCTGGAAATGTAATCCGATTCATTGACATTCATTGAGAAATATGTAAATTTTTGCCTGATTAGATTTTTTGACAATGGTTCATTACACTGTTTAAATGGCATTTTTATGGTAAATCAGTATAAAATCAAATCATTTTTTGTTTACTGGTGTGTGTTTATTTGATATTGTTTTTTAGAGCTGTAACTCTGTGTATAGTTTTATTTATGTGGTGGAATAGCTTGTAAATAATTAAATTTGTTACATGTAACTTAGACACTGTAATGTGAAGCAGAAGAAATGGCCATTAATACTGGAGACTAAGTAAAATGTATCCTGGTTCTGTCACCTCTAAATGAGGGATAGCCATATTACGCTAATTACCAACAACAACAAAGCCCCATTATTATTCCTCACATGTAGTATCTTGCAAAGCAATGAGCTACCGCATCTGACATCTCCATCATTGCGTTTGATTGACTCTCTTTTCATTACCTTTGGTGTTCATGTGGTCGAGAAATTGCGCTAGCATGTAAGAAGTCTTGCCGTCAGCAGTCTCTGCTCTTTTGAGAGCCTCTCTTTAGCTCTGAAGGGTGTCCGGGATAATGGTGTACGCCAGGACTGGCTCCGCGGAAACACAAAGTGTGCTGCATGCAGAGACAAACGCCGACTACGGCATCTCAAAATGAGTTCACACCCTCAATTTCATACCTGCTATTCAGTTCTTCACGAGAAGCGCTCTGATACGCCGCTCAATTTTAAGTGTTGTCGTGTTGTGTCTTGTCGCTGTGGCCAGAATACAGGAGTTTTATGGGGATGCTGTTACTAATATTCATATGCAAAGTAACGCAGATGGCTCTAAATAGACAAAAATGCTAATTTCACCAACTTTAGAATAGCTTGGATTTACTTAACCTGATCTTGCCTGTTTGGCACATTATCAGGCCAGCATGTTGTACTGTTATTGTCGTCACTGATGAAGAAAATCATGATGGGGAAAACAACTGTGGGGTGCTTGTAAATAAGATTCTTTATAAGACTGAATGTAAGCAAACGGAGATGGGCTATTTTCTCCGAAGATGACAGCCTGTCTCTGTGGCCTTAAATAAGTCTCTTCATGTACATAAAGCTGTTTTGTAACTTTAGACATTTAGGACGTGCAATTATCTGTGCATAATGGTTTTTTCTTTGTGTCTTTTACTGTTCCCTTCTTGACTTTTCCTGAAATTCAAAATTTGAAAACAAATTTCCTAACTCTTAACTTTTGATTGTAGCCTTTTAAAGCAATGAACAAATTTGGCATGAATTAGATATCCCAATTTGATATGGGAATATTATTTCAAAGTTTGAGTCACAAAAACCCCCACAGAGTTACAGACGTTGAAACAAAGCAATCCCCGGTCTCGTCAATACCATCAGTCTTGTTGTGTTTCTTGCCCGAAGGCGAGCATGAGATGAGCGAGAGAGATGCCTTCCAGCAGTACATAAAAACGACTCCCTTCCCTCCAGGGCCAATCTGTCTGCGAGCCAACCCTCAAATTCCCTTTAAAGAGGTCAGAGGCCAGTGTCAGACTCAGCCCAAGGCTTTTTGTAATGTCTTCACATGATCTGACGTCTTTTGCGGTTTGATATGTGTCCTGTCAAACCAACTTGTGCAGTATGAATGCTTACAGATGTATAGATCTGAGTAATGCCTGAAATGAGCCTTTTCAACTTGACAGTTACATGAATTTCAGAGGCAGTGTAGAAAGTAGCAGAACAATTTTACATCTAAGCATAACAAAATCATGTATTAAGAGACCATCTGAGACTATATACTGTCACAACAAAATATTTCTCTGTGGCTGTTGTAACCCCCGTTAAGCCTCTGTTATCTTTGGACTTTATTTTGGAGCTTTCTGTAAAGCCGCGGTTATCTTGGGACATCATTTCCTAGCATTCTGTTTAGCCTCAGTTATCTTTGGACATCATTTGAGAGCATTTCATAAAGCCTTGGCTATCTCCAGACCATGTTTTGGAGGATTGCATGGTTATCTTTGGACCTCATATCGGCACATTCTGGAGAGCCTTGATTATATTAAATGTCCTTTTTTAAACTTATGCCTCAAGTTCTCCCTAAAATTAAGCATTAGTAATAGTATTAATAATTTTACTATTTGTTATTTTGAATAATAATTAAACGTGATTAATTTATTTTTAACTATATTATAGTTTTTATTTTAAAAATGTCATTAAATATATTTATTCAGTTTCATTGTTATAACTCACATATATTAAATGAATTTATTCAATATATTAATTCTTATTTGTAAATATATTATATGTGCATATTTTTGTTTCATTGTTGATTGACTGGGCCACAAGCCACAAGTATTTTATATTTAATCTTAATCTGATATTATTTAATTTGATTATATTTAATTAACATAAATTAATATAAATCTAAGTAATATAACAAATAAGAATATTATTTATTTTATATGGTAATATAAATATGAATTATATTTAATATTTATTTAATGTTATTTAGAATTTAATATTTGCTCCCCCCCGCCCCCAAAGCTCATTTGAAATTAAGATAAATTGATATGTTGTTATAGTGGAAGCCTGGCTGTAACCAGGGGTGTTTCACTGTTTCAATTCCTATTTCAAAGCCACCAATGCATATTCTAATTGTAAAATGCTGAGATAATATAGGCTATATATTGTTGCAATTTTGAGCTACCGTACAATATACTGTATAAACTAGACTGTGCAATGGATCTCAGATGCGAAGGAAAAGAAGAAATTTATGATACACAACAATCTATTATGGAGTTGAACATAACGGCACAATCTAAGGGAGGAAATGGGCTGGAAATTCTGTTCTTCATGCTGCAGTGATTCATCCTTCTGAGGGAAAGACCTCCACATCATCAGCCTAAACTGATCTGGAATCAGAGAGATAAATGGTGATATTGTGTCTCCTTCAATGGTGATATTGTGTCTCCTGTAAATTGGACTTATGAGATCACTGTGAGCTGGTCAAGAAAAGGAAATGACATAACCTGTCATGTAATATGTACGTACAAATTGACAGCAGAGGATGTGGAATTAAGACAGATTTACTAATTTGGCATAAATTTTGTCAAAGGTTTTCATTTTTGCCTCCAGAGATGGCCTGGACATTTTTTACCTTCTTGAAAATGTTTAAATAACATGAGACGGGCTATTTAGGCATGTTTCAACTAACCATGAATAACACAGTTTTCCTGAATGACCTTTTGGGCTTTTTTGTGCCTTACTTTTCCCCTCATGTGTCTCATTTCCCTTTTTGCCACCAGCCATCTCTCTTTTTCTTGTTCTGTCTGTTTTCCCTCCACTGAGAGCTGTGCATTGACACAGTTCAGTAGCACGGTCTGCAGTACTCCTCTATAGCTCACCCTGGTCAAGGTTGTACTGAAAACCTAGTGTCTGCATTCCCATAATCCTTAGCGAGCAGGTCGCCAGGAGTACTTTTTATTCCTCAGCTCTACTCCAAGGATTCCTTACCAAAACACTGACCTCTTTGTAGTTGGGGTAGTTAAAGATTGCAGACCTTAACCTAGAAGTCTGATCCTTGAGAAAGATGCTTAACCTCCTCAGATTACTGCAGGGGTCTGCACTGTACTAAAGCTTGCTTTTGATTAAAGGAATAGTTCACCCAAAAAAAAAAAAAAAAATGGCCCAAAATGTAGATGAGTTTGTTTCTTCATCAGAACAGATTCAGAGAAATGTAGCATTACATCACTTGCTCACCAATGGATCATCTGCAGTGAATGGGTGCCGTCAGAATGGGAGTGATAAAAACATTACAATAATCCACAAGAAGTACACACAACTTCAGTCCACACAGTTTTTTACAAGAAGTTAACTGATAGACTGGAGTGGTGTGGATTACTTGTGGATTGTTGTGATGGTTTTATCAGCTCTTTCGACTCTCGTTCTGAAGGCACCCATTCACTGCAGAGGATCCATTTCTCCAAATCTGCTCTGATTAAATGAACAAATTCATATACAATATTGGATGGTCTGAGGGTTTTAGAACATTTTAAAAAAAATTATTTTTATTTTGGGTTGAACTGTTCCTTTAAAGTGTTAGCTAGTACCATACTAAAATCATACTTCATTGACATTTACAGAAGAATTTGTGGTACTGTGCACCACACAAGTCAGTGTGTATTCAGCAGGGCAGCAGTGTTCTTCCTGATGTTCATTTACTCCCAAACTGCTGTGTTGAGGCTTAGTCACAGAGTTAATAGCACATAAGAGATAATAGCACCATTGCCATCAGACCATGACCCAGTGAGAAGTATTAAAAGTAAAAAAAAAGTATTAAAGAATAGTTCACCCGAAAGTGAAAAAGCTGTCATCAGTTGCTGCTTAGCTGCAAAAATTGTCTTCACTTCTTTCGTGCTCTGCCGGAGCTCTCAGATCTTTTTTGTGCATGTTCATATAAATATGAACGGTCAGATTTGACATCAGTGACATCAAAAGTCATCAGTTCTCGCATCTCGACTGAACGTAATTGATGTCAAATCTTACACGGCGTGTCATGACATTTTAAAAAACGTGCAAACATGAATGTAGTTTGAAAGCTGCAATGGAAGACATACATTTTTTTGGTGCTTTTTGGGGTTTTCTTTTTGGGTTGTTTATTCTTTCAGAACTGTAATGTAATTGTATTTAGAAGAATGATTTTAAACTGTACCATGGTAAAAATTGTTTCTAACCCTTTAACAATTACTACAATTTAAAATAGCTGTTTTCTATTTCTAAATATTTATAAAAAGTAATTTGTTTTTGTAACAATATAACATTCTTAAAAAAAAAATACTGTTCCCAAACTTTTGATTGGGAGTGTAAATTATAGCAATACATTATTATTTTACAGTAGCACTGTGGTATCTATAGTACTTTGTGTAAACTGTGTACTATGGTAAATGTTTTTAAGGGTTTCTAATTCTCAGAACAGCCATAATATAAAATGTATTTCCCTTTTTTTCTCATTTCTCTGTGTTTGGTTTGAAATGCGTTTTTTATATTAATGCAGTTCATTTTATAGCACTTCAAGAATTGCTTCCTTTAATTAAAGCCATATCTCACTAGGGTCAAGAAACGTCTCGGTTACTTATGGTAACCCTTGTTCCCTGAAGGAGGAAACAGAGATGTCACATCAGTAACAGACAAATTGGGATCTCGCTTCGAGAGACCAATCTACTTCGAGTGTAAACTTAACAAGCCAATGCACATTGGCATTCAGTTATCACAACATCCTGCTGCAGCTGATCGCAGTGTGAGCATAAAGAGGCATCAGGTGCAATGCATACCAGGTTTTCGCTGAGGAGCCGAGCCAGTGACCCAGCCACTCAGTGGTGGTACAGTAGCTGTGGTGATGGGACATGACGTCTCCGTTCCCTCCTTCAGGGAACGAGGGTTACCATACGGAACCGAGACATTCCCTTTCAGTCGGTCACTTTCAACGTCACGTCGGTCACCGTCGAAATTGTGATTCCCTACCAAAGCGCTATAGATGCTGCCCCTTCCAGTGCCCTGTGCGAGCCACCTGTGCCACTTTTTTGGTGTAGGCCGGGGCTTGCAACAAGAAGATCACTTACTGTTGTCGTAGCACTACCCACTCAGTGAGATTGGATCACACTGGGAAAACATAACCGTTCTTGGAACAGGAATGTTGCGGAAGCCCCATCCTTCCCGAAGGAGGTCTCGGGAACAAATACACATATGAATGTCCTTTTAGGTGCATATGGAAATTTGGAGGTGATTGTAACCCTCTTAGAAATGGCAGAAGTCTGCCAGGGAAACATGGGCTCTGAGGCTATACCGTGGACTTTACACATATGGGATCCACTTAGGTCTCACATATGGAACCCAGTCATCTACCGGTTCTCAAGGATTCAGGGAGTAAGGGCTTGGCACTGGACGTTCTGCAGCATCTGGCTGCCGAGGGGATGGAGGAGCTTGACAGGGTCTACAGTACGGACACTCTGGAGCAGTTTTAGCAAGCCGACACTAACTGGGGCCTCTTAGTGCCACAACCCATTTGAGGTTAGAACAAAGGAGGATACCAGCTCCACACGAATGCTATAGAATATAGCGAACGTGTTGGGGGTCGTCCAGCCCGCAGCTCTACAAATATCTGTCAGCTAGGCACCACAAGCCAGCGCCCAGGAGGATGCAACACTTCTAGTAGAGTGAGCTTGCAACCTGAATGGGCAGGGCACACCCTGTGCCTGATAAGCCGGGGTGATGGCATCCACAATTCAGTGGGCCATCCTCTGCTTAGAGATGGCCTTCCCCTTCTGCTGGTCTCCGTAACAGACAAAGAGCTGGTCTGAGGTCCTTAAGCCTCATGTCTGGTCTACGTAGCATCTCAAGGCTCTGACGGGACAGCTAGGGCAAGGGCTAAGCTAGGGCTAGGTCTGCCTCCTCCAGGGGCAGCACTTGCAGGTTCACCACCTGATCCCTGAAGGGAGATGTGGGAACCTTGGGCACATTGACTTCTCTTCTACGGGGTCATGGTTCGCAGCAATCGCAGCAACCTGGACTTTGAGGGTGGACGGAGACAGCCTTCGCTCCAGCCCTTGCTGCAAAAAGGAAAGCACGACCCTGATTGGGCTCCATGAGAAGAAAACCCGCTGGGTCAGTAGATCCTTCCTCAGAGGAATCCGCCAAGGAGGGGCTGTCCCAAGGAGTACTAGTTCGGGGAACCAGGTCCGAGTGGGCCAATATGGCACCACAAGCAGGACCTCCTCCTTGTCCTCCCTGACCTTGCATAGCATCTGTGCGAGAAGCCTCACTGGGGGAAATGCATACTTGCGCAGGCCCCACGGCCAGCTGGCAGTGAGAGGTCTCTGGAGAGGCAAACAGGTCTACCTGAGTGGCTCCGAAACATCCAAAAAACATCTACACCACACAGATTGAATCCCCAACCCTCCTCCAGGAGTGTATCTTGAGACAGCTTGTTGGCTTGTCGGTTGAGCAGGCCCAGAATGTGAATGGCATGAAGTGACCTCAGAACCTTCCGACTCCAAAGGAGGAGGTGGCGAGCAAGTTGCGACATGCTTAGGGAGTGAAGACCACCTTGTCGGTTGATGTATGCAACGGTCACTGTGTTGTCCATTTGGACCAGCACGTACTTGCCTCATAAGCGCCCTTTAAGACGGTTCAAGGCAAGGCGCACTGCTAACAGCTCTAGGCAATTGATATGCCAGTGCAGATGGGGACCTGTCAATACCCCAGACACTGCGTGCCGATTGTAAGTGCCCCCCCAGCCGGTGCTGGAGGCATCAGTGTAAACCACACCCCTCCATCTCCACCGGTGGCTGGGTGGAGGCAGAAGTTGCCCGCCAGGGCAGGATGTGTCGGATTGCCTCCATCTGCTTCTGAGCAGCCGAGAAATGTTGGGCAAAGCTCTGAACCATGTCGCCAAAGAAGCCGGTCTGGGACACAGGGGCGTTGAGGAACCATACCTTATTGGTGTCTCTCATGTCAGCCAGATATGGCGTTCCTGGACCACAAGCGTGGACATCGCACGACCCAGAGAACTTGCAGTGACACAGAACGACCACCGCTGAAGCACCGTACCGCCAACACCAGAAGCTTCCAAGAGCATGTTAAACTCGTAGCTCACTTGAAGACACTTGGATGGAGCAGAACGATGTGATCAGCTGCAGCTAGATGCAATAATTGCATGCCAGTGTGCATTGGCTCGTTTAGTTTACACTCAAAATAGATTGGTCTCTCCAAGGGAGATCCCAAATCGTTGGTCACCGACATGGTGTCGAGAGTGACCAACTGAAAGGGAACTCCGCTTTTGAGGTTTCCGCGTGTGGCTCCTCACATTAAAGCTGTTCACACCTCTTCTCGCCTCTCTGTCACCTCTGGGGGTTTACAGCTGCTGTTTCTTCTGTCTCTGCTCTTGATCACACGAGGTGGTGAGGTCTGCATCGCAAAATCCAGCAGATGGCATGAAAAGAGATGCTGAAAGATTCTAAGAAAGGCTGGATTGAATCCAGACCAGCTTTAACCCTTTGAACGGTATGGTCCCACATATGGGATTCTTATTTCCATGCCCCTGGGAGTATGGTCCCAAATATGGGATTTAGAACGTTCGGTGACGTCGCATAACTGCCAAATTCAAACTGCGTTTTCACGCGTTGGCTGGCGCTGAGCCAGAGACAGATGTGCACTGCTCTTGTCATATTATCACAACTATGCAGTGTTCTTAACCACATAATGCATATTTTAGGTTTCAGATGTTTAAATACACATAAGTACTAGTAAAACAATACATTTAGAGTTTGAAAAATACATACATAATGTCTATGGAAGCAACAATAACAATCCATTCAAATTTAATTTGCAGATATGTTTTATTCATATCAGATACACATGGTGTAAGTAACTATAAAGTTCACTCTATTCTTCACCCAGGTCACCGGCCACTTATTACTTGTATTTTGGGGGAAACTGATGAATTCTCATGCTGTAAATCCGACTGACAGAACTCTCTGAACTGCAGGTTTTTAAATGACCAAACACAGTCATTTACACATATTTATGAATCGAAATATCAGATTGTTCATGACTTGGTATGCAAATTTGTGAATATTTTAAATAAAAAAAGGGAAAACGGAATAAAAGCGATCCATCTGTCATACCGTGTTTTCATTGCTGTGGTGTTTCACGTGACAAACCTGAGGCATCGCCATGGAAACAGTAAGGTGAAACATTCTAAAATAACGGTCGACTTAAAAAAACTCACTCTTGGGGGACCGCTAGAATATTTTAAACTCACCACTGAAAAGGTTAAGGAGGCAGTTGAGGTCACATCCGGAGAGACTCTACTGTGCTGGGGTAAAACAGTTCAAGGGAATATTAGAGCCATATTATTGTTATTCTTTATGTGTCTAAATACAAGCTCTAAGCCATGTGAGGCTTTGTAACCATAATTTTACAGACTGTTGTAAGGCTTATTGCTTCTATAAAATAACAGGAACAACACTGCATTCTTAAGAATAAAGGTTCTTTATTGGCATCCTTAGGTCCATGAAAAACCTTTAACAACCTTGGAATCTTTCCATTCCACAAAGAGTTCTTAATATATAGTGGGAAAAGGTTGTTTAGATTGTTAATGTTCTTCACATGTTCTTCAGAAATGTTCACTGAAAGTCTTTTTTAACGCATCACTGATAAAGCCCCCTTTTGTAACCTTTATTTTTATCAGTGTATAAATTGTTTATTAGTGTAAATGTAGATCATATTGGATATATACAGAGTCAGGGAAGATTAGTACACTTCAAATCAAGTCCTTTCTCATTGAAAACCCATTGGCAAAAATTCGCATTGTTGAAAAATGGGCTTTGAATATCATTTTATGTTGACTTTATTTTTTTCTTGTTTTCTTTTTTTTTTCTTTTTTTTTTATTTATGACACAGTAATTGTAACAGCTCCAATCTAAAAAAAAATCACTCTTGCAAAAAATACAGAAATATTAGGTAAACAGATTTGTTGGTTTATTTTGAAGGATTAGCTATACAGATGTTCTGTGACTCTTGGAGGATTGATAGATTCTCATCCCATACTCTTTGTAATCAGTGCAGACTCTCAATCTAGTTTGTTACTGATATTAATTTAGATAAAACAGTGAAACTCATTAACATGACTTCAACTGTCAACTCTCAAAAAATGAGTGAGTGTATGTGTGTTATGGCATATGGTTAATGGATTTGTGTACACGAGTGTATGTAGCCTAGGCTGTAATAAATTTGTGTATGAGCGGTTTGTGTGATGTGTATTTGTCTATTGTCTAATAATGTGCCGGCATTTAAATAACATTGGAGACATTATTTTATTAGAAACTCAATTTCTCTATTTTATATGAATAATGACATCTATCAATGTCTCAAACAATTATTCAGATATGTATTTTGCATTTATTTTATTTTATTTTATTTTATTTTTAAGCAGTAGTTATTTCAGCTTTTAAGTTACATTGATTGGAATAGTGAACCTGTTTCTGAAAATACATTTTGAAGACATGTTAAAATAATAGCTCTGGGTGAATTCAGTTCGACATCGAAAAAACGTTGATAGCCACAGAGTTTCAGAATTTAGTTTAATCTAGCACAACTCCAAGTGTTCAATATCTGCACTGAGGTGGAAACACCTGCCATCAGTCGCCACATTAATATATATTTGTGGTCAGGTTGCTGTTGCATCTAGCATATAGCAGCTGGAAAGACATTAATGTATCCCATGCAGTGTAAAGATAGTGACGGACATTTCATGACCCCACTAACCCCGTGAAACCGATCTTGGAGTGGCCGTTCGCTCTGAAGGACTCTTCATTTACAGGAGCTGCTATGATAACCTCTCCATATGATACACCAAGGGCTGCTTTTTTTCTCTCGTAGATTGGTTATTGATTTCTATTTTTTTCTGCCTGTACTGCTCACTGACCAATTTTGTTCGCCCCTCCCCTTCGATGCGGCCCTCTCTGGTACTGACCGTACATGTCTGGTTTCGACTGCTATCCTGTTGCATGAAATATACTAAAAATAATTTGCTGTGTCATCTGGCTGGCTCTCTGCTCATAAATAACGATCATTTCAGAAGTCAGCCCACTGAGCTCTGTAAAGCAATATTTTCTGAAGCATTTATTTCCTGTTTTCTCTGGACTGCTCTCATTTATCATGGGCCGTACAGGTAGCGGCCACTTTCTCCATAGACGCAGACCGGCGATATTCTGCTCTCAGAAATTGTTGTCCCCTCAACATTGGCCTTATTTCAAGCTCAAGTCCAACATGAAATAGAAAGTGTGTTTTTCTCATGCCGGTCAGGTGTGAAGCGAGTGAAACTAATGGCTGGTGCTGTGTTTTGAAGGGACGGTTCTGAGGGGGATCGGCGTCTGGGGACTGAGAAAACCCATGTGTGACCGCACTTGTTGATCTGGGAATTACCCTGACACTTCATGTGCCTCTGTGAATAAGTGAATAAATTCAACTTAAGTCAAATCTGTGACTGTACTGAATCTGACAGAGTTCAGTCTGTCTGTCTCTGTCGCTCACTCTTTCTTGATCCTTTCCTGTCCCTTTTTTTTCTTTGCTCTTTCTTTTCTTGATTTTTCTTGGTCATTCTTTTGCTGTGTCTTTCCTCATTCTTTCACTTTTTTGTAATTCATTTTTTGTGCTCTTTCTTGATTTTTACATTAATTCTTTCATTCTTTCTTTATATATGTTGCTCTTTTGTGATGCGTTCATTTCTCATTGTTCTCTTTCATCATTAATTTGTTTCCTTCCTTTACACACTCTCTTTACTCTTTCCCTCATTCTTTTGTTCTTTCTTTATTCTTTCTTTCCTCGTTCTTTCACTTATACATGATTCATTCATTATTTTGTTCTCACAAATCTTTAATTTGTTCACTCTTCATTCTTTCTTTCTTTTCTTCTGTACTTTCTTCATTCTTTCTCTCCTCATTTGTTTGCTCTTATTTCATTCATTCATTTAATCTTATGATTTTTTCAATCTTTCTTTTACACTTTCTTGATTCTTTCTTTCCTTATTTTTCGCCATTTCATGATTGATTGATTTTTTTTTTTGTTCATTCTTTATTCTTTCTTTCATAATTCTTTTACTCCTTTTGACTTTTACTTCTTTCTTCATTCATTTGCTCTTTCATGATTTATTCATTCTTTTGGGATTCATTAATTCTTTCTTCTGATGTTTTATCATTCTTTTGATATTATCCTTCATTTGCTCTTTTTAAAATCTATTGCTATTTTTCTTTCAATTCTTTGTCATTCTTTCTTTTGTCTTACATACTCTCTGGAATCTTTGTTTCTTTTTTATTTTATTTATTTAATAATTTTTTGCTCTTTGTTTTGCTTTTACTTTTTGTCTCTATTTAATGCTTTCTGAAGGTCTTTTTTAATTGGCTCTTTCTGTTGTTTCAATCTTCAGACTTTTGCTTTTTGCTTCTTTCATTACTGATGCCTCTCCTTTTTCTTTTTTCTTATTTGTTTCTTTGAAAAACAACAATGCAAAAAGGAACTGAAGGAAAATTCAATTTCATCATGTTGTGTTTTATCTTGTGGGACCAACGGTAACCTTTTCCCACCCATAATACGAGCTTAAAATAATGTCATGTTTGGACGGAAATGAAAACAGACACATTATTCAATGATCATATTATGCTTCTAATTCTCAGTCACTGGCCAGACACCGGGGCATCTGTGAGACGACCATCAATTGACATCTGGAGTCATTTTTGACATTTACCATAAAAAATCCCATCTATAACACTCTGTACAATCAGTAAGACATACCACAGAACCACATTTTGCATGACAAAAATGTGATTTTTTTCGAGCAGGTGCTTTTATCCAAAAGAAAATGTGATTTGTGAGAAGGGTGCTAACATAATTAGCAGTGTCATGGTTTTAAAAACCTTTTTACTTCTATCTTATCTCATTTCTTGTCATTTTAACACATTTTAATTAGGGAATTGGGATAGAGAAGATGTAGCGGTAGAATTATTGTAAAGACCATGTTGAGCCTCACAATAAGTTTTATGTGGTTATGTGATAGCACAGATGCTGAAGCTGAAGTAGGGCATTCACATACAGTAACATGGTTAGAAACGTCCCCTGGCAAATCCTCTCACATCTCTGTTTGACACACAGTGGGAGCCCACAATAACAACATGAGCCCTGGCATGCTAATTAACCGCTGAATGCTCAGTCTAATTGGGTGTTCAATAAAACATGAGGAAGGTTCTTAACGAGACGGAAAGATCATTAGTAAAAAGTTGATTACATTGTGTTGATTAATACAATTGCTAATGGCCAGCAGCCTAAGGAGAGCTTCAGATACAATACAGTGTGGGAATAATGCTGATCCTAGACTGTGTGCATTTGTGTGTATGTACATGTCTCTAAAGTGTGCGAATTATACAGTGATTTTTGTAGGTTTGATTTTTTTTTTTTTTTACATAGACTTGGCACACAATTAGCTAACTTACTTTAACAGTCTAATATAACCATTAATACTGATAGTTTTTATTATTATTATTATTATTATTATTATTATGCAATTTTTGATATGTAATAGTATAGTTGACACTTTTAGTTTTGTTTAAATTAACATCAAGATTTTAGGTTAAAATTTATCTAAAATTTTATTTTAAGAAGTGCACTTTAAAGTGTGTATTAATCAACTTTTTTGCCTTCACTAGTTCATTTTGTCCTGCAGTGTGACATTATTTTTTTTAAGTACAAATAATCCATGTAGATTAATATGAGTTTATAAATGTTGCATGCATAATAATTATAAAATAATTAGCACATTAGATGGAGTATAGCATATCACACCACAGGACATGACAACTTTGCACATTATTTCATGTGGTGATTCAAAAAATGGCAGTACTTACGGGTGAAATGTCAGCGCACAATTCATGCAGTTTGTTTTCTCTGCTCAGCCTCAGGTTTTACAATCAGTTTTATGTTTCAGCCAGATCAGCTACTGTTGTGGCAAAGCAAAAGTTCATTTTCAATAGATTCAGTCCATCATTCAGTGTTTGTATGCATTATTATCTGGCAGGGGTGTGTATCATTCAGAACTAAATTGAGAATATCTTTTAAATTCCAATTTAGTTGAGGAATTGGAATTCAATTTAAATTGCGGTAGCAAACATGACGCAGAATTGCAATTTAAAATTGAATGTCAATAAGATTCATGTCTGATTGCAGTTTTAACTAGAAAATCAAAGTTTGTGAATACAAACTATGATTGTTGGCTTGACAAAGCCTTATTTGAAAGTTTTGGAAAAAATAAAACTGTAGATAGACAGGTGGCATCCATATTTTGTGGACCAGAACACATTTCCCAGAATGCATCACCTGTGTTAAAGTTCTTTGAATTTATATTTATGCAAATGATTTGTCAAATCCAAATTCCTGTGGCATGTGGCCCAATCTAATTTAAATTTACACGCATGAATTTAAAGGGAGTCAGTTATTCAGTTGTGAAATTTGCAGAAACCTGCTTTCATGGGTTTATTTTTATTTTTATTTTTATCTACCATCCAATACTGATTCTAATGAAAATCCAATGGTGAAAAATTGAATTTTTCCACGTTTTTTTTTTTTTTTTTTTTTTTTTTTTTTTTTTTTGAGGTGCATAAGCTCAAATTGATCAGGCTTATGACCAATCAGTTCCGAAAAAAAAAAAATATATATATATATATATATATATATATATATATATATATATATATATATATATATATATATATATACAAAACCTGTATTAATTGAAAGAAAACAAGCTGACAAAAAGATTGAATCCAATATTTGTTGATAACAAAGCATAATGAGTTTAGAAGCAGTTTTTTAAAAGGCGAGTCGTTTTTGATCTGGAACACCAAATTAGGTAAAGGATTTCCAGCACAGCACAAGTAAACTAACTTTTGTGTTTATTGAAATACTGTTTGAAAACACGGCTGAAATGCTACTTGTATAATATACACATTTAAAACCTTTAACTGTATGTTTTGACTTCCTTTGGCAGGATTTGAACTCAAGTATGTGACTGTGTATGCATTTTTATTTTTTTATTTTTGGCTGCAAAGTGCTATTGAGGACAAACTGTTGCCATATATCTCAACCAGACATGTTCAGGTGACAGTAAGTTCTCTTAATACACACAACGATCTTGTCGGGAATAATGTATGGCTGACAGACTGGCCTCATTGTGCTTTGCCACACGGCTGGCTGAGGGCCCTCACCTTTCATCTGTCTACACTACAGGCATCTTTAAATGGGAAAAAAAAGTCTGGGCTCATTATGCCTGTGTCCTTGAAAGCCCGATGGCACCTTGAAGAGCATGTCATGCTGAAGTAGTTTTAATGGAGCTTAATCTATCGAAAGATGCCATGTTTAGCCTGCTAGCGCAGAACCATTCATAGCAAAGACGCTAGTCTCCTCATAATGAGGCCGTAGCTCTCAGCAGCAGAGCAGACAGAGGAAATATGGATATACGTATCAATAATTCATGTTGTTGTCTGGTAGTATTGATTGCGCTCTGTGGAGAGAAGATTCCTCAAACATGAAAGTCAACGAAGTTTCATTTAAAATTGAAGACGAGAGTCAGTAGAGAAATGAATTCTAATTCTATCTTTGGCTTTTTCATGGCTGAGGCGAGCTAATTTCTTGACAGAACAAACTCCCTCATGAGTCCCTCGACTGTCCTAAACTGAAGCCTTTGTGGACTTAGTCAAAGCATATGATACTGTGCTCCGAAAAGAATAAGTCAATCGAAAAAGCAATCCTTAAGCCAAGAGCGTTAGGGTTTCTTTTAACTCATAGAATATTTATGACCCTCTCATCAATACTAAAAGTTGCATGGTGCATTTTGAAGTCTTCAGGTTAGTGTAAACAAACTTATGAGTTGGTTTGAAATGATTGCTTGTTCTTTGCCTATAAAAGATTCATAACTGCTTGCGATATATTGATAATTTGTATTCGCTCGTGTATTTAACAGTGTCATGTTGCATTCACCATGACTGAACTATTGAACCCCTGACCTTCTTCTCTGACCTTTCTGACTCACAAAACTTTTCTCAACAATTCTTAAAGAAATGCTTGACTCAGCATTGTTATATATTAATTCTGGCCTTTTTGCAAATTTAATTGAAAGGATGTGATAGAGAATGACGGAAGTGTTAAATTTGAACTTATAGCATTGCCCAAATAAGTGCCCTATATGGTGGCTAAATGTGGTGAATACTGTGCTGACCACTGTTTTGACACTTACTTAGGTAACATGGTCACTCATGTTACATGTCAACTAGGTAAAAGCACCAATGTTATTTTAGCATCACTAAGATACTATAATAATAGTGGTAATATTTACCACTGTTTTGATAAAAACATCATTTTTATTATTTTTTTTTTATTTTTAACTGTGTAATGTCTATATAGTTTTTATTAATTTGATTTTAGTTTTAGTACATCAAGTAAAACTAATTGAAAATGAGAAATATTTCCTTTGCAACTAGCTAAAGTAAACTAAGTTTTTAGTGTTATTTCAGTTAACGCTTATTTTATTTCAAAAATATTTTAAAAAATAATTAAATGGTTTTAGTGTTAGTTATAATAACCCTGAAAAGCATGTACCGTACATGTACTTTAGGAAGGAAAAAAAAAAGGCGAGTAGGATGTTAACTTTTTCAGTTACAAAAGCAAATGACTGGAAAATACTTATTAAAGGCTAAAAGTGTTTCAACACAATGTTTGTTCCAAAAGGCAGGGAACTTAACTCAATTCCTTGTTTTACCTGGTTATTATTATTATATATTTTTTTTTAAATTCACATTTTCCACAAAATAGTAAGTGGAAGAACCATTTTCAATGTTGGTAATATGATAATAGAATGAGTAATGATGCTGAAAATTCAACTTTGCGGTATTAGAAAAAAAATACACAATAAATAAACAATTATTTAAAATTGTAATATTTGTAATAAACAAAGGCAGGCTTGGTGAGTGTAAAAGACTTATTTTTAACAACTTTAAAACTATTCATATTTTGCATGTGTGATATGTATATTGCTGTATTGTCCACTGTTGTTGTGGTTCTAATGAGTCCTTTCCCGTGCAGTGTTTTTTTTTTTTTTTTTTTTCCTCAGTCCTTCCCTGTCTTCAGGTAACCCAACTAAACCTGTTGAATTTGAGGGTGGTAGCCATCCACTGAGCAAATGGCTCTACACCATGGCAGGGCCCATATTTCAGCTGGGTTATTGATCACGCTCTCCTGTTAGATTAGCCGTATTACCCTCTCACTAATTGGGACTTGCACTTTAAGTGGATCCCCGCAGAGGAGATTTAAAATTCCATTAACGGCGTTGACAACCTCAGCTAGAGAAAGACGGCCAGTGTCTGATCATTGTCCAAACGCTTTTGAGGTAATTGATGATAAAAGATGAGCCTGTCGCAGCACTGTGATTGATAACTCTGACGGGCTAATTACACACTTGCGTTTTTTTTCCTCCATTCCTTGTCATTCTTATGAGAGAGACCAGTCTAGACTTCTTCCACAGTGAAAGCTGCAGATGAAAAGGGCTCATACCTTTCTCTCAGGTCACTAGACAAGAACATAAATGGTCTGGATTGAGCTTATTGATTCATGCATGGCAACCTGCTGGATGAACTAATCACAGCAGCTGTAGGAATCAAATCAGTAAAACAACACAGACGGGATGCATCTGAGGTGACTTTCACGCACAAAAAAAATTCATTCAGGTGTGTCAACATATAGTCAGATCATTTGCGTATTTACCAAATGCGTCTAATTGTAATGTTTGATAATATTTTTATTCAAAACCGTGATTCCTCTTTAATTTAATGTAAATAATAATAATAATAATAATATTGTGGCAAAACATTACACTCAAATTAATCAAAACATTCTGAGCTCTATTTTGATGTATGTTACAAAAGTGATGTGGGAAAGTTAGTATTTATGTTATGACAGAAAATGTAAGATAATGATAGTAATTCTTGTTAGAAATATTCTGGAAGTCTACTCAGGTTCAGGGCTGTATTTTATCATAAGCAGATATCAGGCTAAATCTATGTAAACGGGCAAAAGTAATGAAAAGGCAGCTGGTTATCTGACTCAACTTTGTATTCTTTTCATTTCATTTATTTATTTATTTTTAGCTCTCTAATGCATTCCTCGCTGGAAGGACTGCAGCTGTCTCTCGTAACCCGCTGGCAGTACCGTCTTTCTGTTCTTTGGCTTCAGTACGTGAGCTCTTGATTCGTTTTGTCGGTCGCTGTCTGTGGTCGTGAGCGCTCTCTTCAGCTGACCAGAGTGTGCACAGAGACCTTGCCAACACGAATTCCTCTCCTCAATGTAATAAGAGTGAATCATACCTTATTTTAACCTCTGCAGGGACGGTCATGCTGAGAGAAATATTGAAATACTGTCTTTAACCAGCAGCTTTAGGGTTTTTCAGAGCCTGTTTCAAAGCCATCAATGCATATTGAACTTGAATAATTCTGAGATAATACAGTCAGACCAAAATTTATTCAGACACCTTCAACATTTCTCACATTATCGCAGTTTATTCACTATAGTTTAGAAAATGGTAATAAAATATGATAAGAACTCAGAGTTAAACTGTGCCAGAACAAATTTATCTTGATAATGTCATAAAACTTTGATAGAAAGGTATTTTAATGAATTAGGTTGAATAGCTGTCAGCTGTTAAATGTAAGATAATTAACGCAATTAGATAATACCAATTGAGGTCAACCAATCACCAAGCAATGCTTCATTTTGTTCAGTCTGTAATGTAAAAAGGTTGCATTAGCAATAAAAAAAAAACAAACAAAAAAAAAAACACATGCAAATCATGGTCAGGAAAAAGTGTCAGAATAATTTATGGTCCCACATTTTTTTTTTTTTCTTTCCCAATTTTACTGGTAGTCCACTGTATGAATACTTTTTGGGTATGTCACAGGTTACATTATTTTTGCTATCCTCACTTACAGAAATTAAATATAATGTCTTGCACCCATTAGTTTGACTGTATATATTTTTCAATTAAATTAGGGATGGAAATCATTGCATTTTTTTTTTTTTTTTAAATACCAGAACCAAAAACAAAATAATGTTCATGATTTTCAGTTGCACTGATGATTCTTAAACATCTGCTGGAATTCTAATAGAATCTTCAATGGAACTGAAATTTAAGTGGAGTTCCTTATGATTCCCAATCCTATTTAAAATGTAACTTCTTCAGGCTCTATCTCTGGATAATATTATTGGCTAATAATGTTTCCATCTGATCAAATCCCACTGGATTTCCATCCAGGGTTATTATAGTAAACTAAAAGCAAAACCATTAAAAAGTTATTTGAAGAAATTAAATGTTAACTTATATATATATTATTATTATATATTTATTTATATATATATATATATATAGTATGTATGTATGTTTTGTAACTGCAAAAAAAAATAAAAAATGATTTGATAAGGTATATAGTATCTTGTTTAGTAGCAATCTGTTATTGTCAAAAAATGGCAGGTAACATAATTAACATATTTTGATATTTCTGATCATAAAATATTGGGAAATTTTTTTACCTTTGAAATTCTGTAGTACAACACTGTTTGCTCTTTTATGATAAATTGCTTAAGTTTTTCTTTATTTTTGAGTTGATAGGTAAAATTGTCTGAACATTTAATAAATATAGGTTAAGATTCATAGTTCCATTAGCTAAAGTAGCTAAATTTAGAGCAATAAATCGTGTTTACTGTATGTGTGAGGGAGAGAAGCCAAGAGATGAAGTGCTGGGGAGTGTCATTTCATCAATAATAATGTGTTTCAGTTCAAGGTAAATGCACTTCTCTCGTCTGTCTACTATTGGACTCCTCCCTCGGGATCCTATCTAATCATAAAGGCTATATTACCATTCCTCTCTATCATTTCTGCGTAGCAGGACCCTTTATATTAGTACTGCAAGCTAAATCTGTCTAACCTCTTTGACGGCAGAAAGCCAGGTTTCATTTAGAGCAGTGTTTCAATCTCCTTTAAGTCCTGGTCTCCTTGTGTTCTCCAAAACACACAAAAAGATCATGTACAGTAAATGAGGTCTTGGAAACGGAGTCTGGGTTTAAATTGTGGGGTGCATTGTATCATATTCCCACAGGGAAATATTTGGACATCTAGCTAAGTTTAAAGTGTTGTTGCAGTTTATTAATTTATGTTTATGAAAATTGCTTGGTCTTCTAGGGTTATTTGTTTGGTTTCTGAATTTTCACCACGATGCTGAAGTGTTTTGGATGGTCGCTTTAGGGTTGCTAAGGAGTTATGATTAGCTGTGTTTCCATTACAGATTTGGGCAAAACTTTTGCAGTATTTTATAAATGTCAATAAAAACTATTGGGAAATTATGGCATTTCCATTAACCAATGTTATGTGACTTAAATGTAATTTTTTCCTCTCGCGATAAGTCATGGTGACAGATGTTGATACATATCTTTAGCAAAGATATCAGCTCCGGTGGCCGTGTGCAGTGTAAGTAAGGGGTTACCCAAGCATTAATGGCAAGGAAAGCCCCACGAATGAGGTGTTTCTTGGAGGATATAATACAGAATGACCGTGAATGAATAATTAAAGAATGATCGTCTGACTTTTACGCATGCCAGGTGACCTGTAAATGCAAAAACTATTTCCATTGCAGTTTTGCAAAATTCCATTTTTGACACCTCAAAAAACACCTCATGTGAGCGTAAAAACATTTTTGCAAAATTGACGTGTTTCCATTGGCCATATTTTCAATTCGTAATTTTAATATGCACAATTTGAAGGCTAATAGAAATTCAGCTAGTGTTTTTATAATGTTGCTATGTGTTTCCTGCTGAATAAATCAGCCTAAGATGGTTTGCTGGTCTTTTGGCTGATTCTAGAGGAATTTTGGGAACTTTTAAGGCCGGGAGACCAGCGTAAACCAGTTTAGACCAGCTCAAACCTGGTTTAAGGTTTTTTTCCCAGCAGGGTTTCTAGGAGTCTTCTGAATGATTACTCACTGGTTCAGGTCACAATAGCCCAAGAAGCTACTTACTGTACACACTGTATAGTTTCAGGAGTGGTAACCACATTTAAATAGGAAGTGAATCCCCTCCAAAAAGGATTTTTTTTAATTTATTTTTTTGTATGAAAAAAAAAACTCACTCTAGAAATTGTGATGACTGACAACACTGTAATTGTCACGATCATTAGTTGGAGTGCCCATGAACTTCAATAGAGGGCACTCCACTCAGGACCGTTCCACCCATCAACCACCAGATTTCACTTGGACACTAGCACCTCTCATACTGTTGCACCACACCCAAACTACATTCCCCATGAGTCACTGCATCAGCTAATTTCCTTGCCACACCTGCACCTCATTTACACACACATAAAAGCAGCACAATCACTCTCACTCACTGCGAAGTCTTGTTTAGCCTGTCTAGCATTTCCGAGCGGTTTCCCTTGTGTTTGGTTTTCCCGTCTCTGATCTTGGATTGTGTATTTCGACTCTGATTCTCTGCTGCCTGCCCCGATCTCTGCTTGGTTGTTTTCGATTCTGGTTGCCCCTAATATACCTGACACCATTCTTGATTTCTGCCTGTCTGACCATTCTTTGAATAAAGTTCTGCACATGGATCCGAATGCCTCTGACTTCTTGTTACAGTAATCATAGCAATGTTTTGCACGTAATTTTACAGTGACTAAAGATTATGTTCTGTGATTTTGGCTTGGCTGATAAAGCTATCCAGTCATTTATCCTAATAAATGTGGTAATAAAGTAGTAATAAAGTAAAGTAATACAGGTTGAGATCGCAATATTTTGGTGTGTGTCTTATTTCCAAGATAATACTTTTGGCTAAGTTTAATATAGTTTATTACAGCTTGTTCTTATTTGCTGTTTGTTTTTTACAGCAACACTCAATTAAGATGTAACTCCTTTCCTTTGATGTCTTGCATTGCAACTCTGATACGCATTTAAATATGTCATTTGCAACTGTCACAGTCATGGACTTTCTGTTCCTTTTCTGTTATCCCTATTTGGTCATGTTCCGTTCCATTCCTCGTTTTTGTTAATTGATTACTCCCCACCTGTTTCCACTCTTCTGATTACTTTCCTGGTGTTTAAAAGCCCTGTTTGTTTAGTTCCTCCTGGTCCGCTATTGTTCATGTTGATTGTTGATTATTGAGTGTTGCGTGTTTGATTTACCTGGATTATTAAAAATACCCTGTTATACCTTCTTCTTCGAGCGCTTGACTCAGCACGCCAGCCCGGGTGTGACAGAATAGCGGACCCATACAGTTTAGCGGCGTTTTTTCTTTTCGTGTTTTTTTTTGTTTGTTTTACCCCCTCTCGGAATGGAGATCCCAGGCGTCCGACTCCTATGCCTGGAGCAACTGGACCGTTCGCTGGAGGACCATACCAGGGACTTTTTCGATCTGGCGTGCCTTACAGACTTCCCGGACCGCTCGCTCAGTGCGTTTTACTATGCTGGCCTGAGCGAGCGGTGTAAGGCACGCCTCCCAGCGAACGGTCCCAGAGAGGATTTCGCCGCGTTCGTGGAGTGGGTGCTGGAGCAAAACGGATCTCCGTTCACCGTCTGCCCCAGCTGAGGAGGAGATCTCCAGCCCCACTCCCGACCCAGAGACCAGCCAGCCATCACCCCGCTGCACGGAGCTAGAGACCGCCGCAGCCGCAGAGCCCCGAGCCTATCGCCGACAGGGAGGAGGAACTCGAGAGTGCGACTGACCAGGTGTGTGTGAAACGGCAACCCCGTGCGTCGTGGGACGATTGGTGGAGATCGAGGGCGCGGAGGAGCGCCCCGCCCACACTCCTGCGACTGAGGGTGAGCTGCATGCGGTTTCTGGGAAGTATACAGAAGAACTTATGGATCTAATAGACTGGTTTTGGGGAGGTTATTCCCGACCCTTCTGTTTCTCCGCTGGTTCCGTTCAGCCCTGACCCTCCTGTTTCTCCTCGCTGGTTCCGCCCAGCCCTGATTCTCCTGTTTTTCCCGCTGGTTCCGTCCAGCCCTGATCCTTCTGTGTTCCCTCCCATCCTCCCTCTCCCGCCTCCTCTTCAACCTGTCAGTTCCTCTGCTCCTCTTCCGCTGGTTCCGCCCAGCCTCGACCCTTCTGTTTCTCCACTGGTTCCGCCCAGTCCCAGATCCTTCTGTCTTTCCTCCCATCCTCCCTCTCTCATCTCGTCCTAGACCAGTCAGTTCCTCGTCCTCATCCCCGCTGGTGCCAGTCAGTCCCACAGCTCACCCTCAGTCCGCGCCATCTGGGCGCGGAGTTTCGCCGCAGGACTTCCAGTCACCACCTCCACCTGGGCGTGTGGATTCCCTGCCTCCGCCTCCAGCCTCCGAGTCCTGGACTCCTCCTCGGTCCTTCGACCCGGCGGCTCCGCCTTGGCTCCTAGCTCCCTCGTCTCCACCGTGGCCCGGCATCCCACCTGCTCCACCGGGCTCCCTCGTCCCTCCGGCTCCACCTTGGTCAGTCGTCGACCATCCGCCGCCTCGGGACTCCATTCCTCTGGCTTCGCCTCGTCGCTCCATCCCTCCGGCTCTGTCAGGCTCCTCCTTCCCTTCGGCTCCACCTCCATCCTCAGTCACTCCGGCTCCGCAGCGGTCTTCCGGTGCCCCGCCTCCGCCTTGGTCGCCTGAGCCTTCTGCTCCGCCTTGGCCCTCCGGATCCTCGGGGTCACCCTGGCTCTGCGGTTGCTCGGCTCCGTCTTGGACTCCTCTGCCATCGGCTCAGTCTCCGTCAGTCGGCCCCCTGGTGTTGTCGGCCCCTCCTCCACCATGGCTCCTCCCACCGTCGACTCCACCATGGGCCGCTTTCCTGGCTGGTCTCTGGATATCCATCTGGCTCCTACTGCTCCGGGCTCCCATCCCATGGCTCCTCCCTCCATCCACTCCACCCTGGCACCATGCTCCATGCTCCTTCTCCATTGCCTGCCCCTTGCCTGCCCCACGCCCACCTCCTGAACCCCCACCCTCCCTCCGCTGGACTATCTCTTTCGGTGCGAGGACGCACCGTTCCGGGAGGGGGCGAACTGTCACAGTCATGGACTTTCTGTTCCTTTTCTGTTATCCCTATTTGGTCATGTTCCGTTCCATTCCTCGTTTTTGTTAATTGATTACTCCCCACCTGTTTCCACTCCTCTGATTACTTTCCTGGTGTTTAAAAGCCCTGTTTGTTTAGTTCCTCCTGGTCCGCTATTGTTCATGTTGATTGTTGATTATTGAGTGTTGCGTGTTTGATTTACCTGGATTATTAAAAATACCCTGTTATACCTTCTTCTTCGAGCGCTTGACTCAGCACGCCAGCCCGGGTGTGACAGCAACTAGCTGATGCCTGCATTGTGTTTTTTTGGGAGGCAGTTCAGTTGTAGAACGTCTTTGTCACTCCTTTAAGTTACTTATAGCACTAAAAGGTGAACTGACAACTGAATTTAGCTACAGTGTATATATGTGGCCTTTGATATTCTTGTCTCTAGATATAACTCCAGGCCTTCAATGTGAGTGTATGAGATTTTTGCCCATTTCATCATCCACCAAATGAAAAAGAAAAAAAAAAGTTAATCTTAAGACTTGGAAAAGTAATAGCGCGAGACACTTAAGATGAGGGGTTTCTTCAAAAAAGCTTTAGCTAAAATCAAAGCAATAACCAGATGCCAGCAAATCTACAATCAGCACTTCCTGAGAAATTCACATTGACAGGAACAGACAAAGGGAATCCAGCATCGCCCTTTTTTATTTAATGAAAGATTGATATCTGTTTATTGAAAAGTGAAACACATCACTGCAGGTGCAGAATGCAGAACGGTGTGTTTTCTGGGTGATGACCCCTGGCTTACCTCAATCACAGGTGTCTGAGAGGAACATGTCTCTGCCAAGAGTCGCCATGAATAAAACAGCCATGAGCTGAAAAATTCATATGCCAGGCGAGTAACGTTAACAGTCTTAGCACCATGACATGTCACAGCCTAATGAGTCTGAATGGGATTTTTGCACTTGTCTCTCTGCATTTGGATAGCAGCTGTCCTCTGTTGTCAGGGTCTCTGGGTCCCTGAAAGCTTTCTTGTGTCCTTCCTCCTTTCCTGTTATATGGCTGTGGCAAACCGACAGTTTTTAAAGGGAATGTGTCTAGCATGAAGACACTGTTTTGCCGTGATCTTAATTAAAGGTGATTTTTAAACTCAAACCCATCTGAGCTGAACTTGAAATGGTGATGTTAGTCTTTGTTTAATGCATCTACAGTAAATGTGTGTTTTTGTCTCTGGTTTCTCTGTGGAACCTTATTACAGGTAGTAACCTGCAGTTTAGTTTTGCCTAAGGGCCTCATGGTTTATGGATTACCCCTTTGTACATATATAGAGAAATAATGAATTAAACATGTTAATTTATTTGATGCATGGACACATGTTTGTAGGCTAAACCCAGAAATGAGTTGTTTTAGCAAATTCAGTTCCATCATTCCATCCTCCTGAAGTCAGTGGGATATTTATTATTATTATTATTATTATTATTATTATTATTATTATTATTATTATTATTATTATTATTTTGTATTATTATTATTATTATTATTTTTATTATTATTATTATTATTATTTTATTTATTGGGTATTTGGTTAAATGCCTGAAATAAGGTCACAAGCTCAATATATTTTCTTTTTACAGCATATAACACATCCATTATTGGTAATATAATATAAATATGGAACCAGGTTATTGCTACAGGTAAGGCATACATGTATGACTTCAGCTTGATTTTTTATATATATATATAAATATACATAATATATAGATATAGATGTATAGATTTATTTATTTCTGCTATTATAAACTCAGGGATTATTAATTCTTTTTTTTATTCTGTTGTATTGTCCTTTTATGTTAAGATTTTTCTGTCTTCTGTGTTAAGTTTCTTCCTACTCTGTGATAAATGATTAAAGAAACTCTCCCAATCCTCTAATATACAATATGACTTTATTTCATAAAACTATGAGAGTGTGAAAAGCCTTGGGGGACGTGTGCTGTATAAAGTGTCTAATCTCTCTGACCGATCAGTCTAACCTCTTACTGACAATAAGCTTTTTAAAATGCATTATTACCCAAGTGATAGCAGTTAATACCTTCTTTTTTGACATGACTATGCCCTCTTTATGTCCACACAGACAAGGCTAAATTGAATTTGTTTTCTGATTGACAGGTGCATTAGAGACCGGAGGGGGGTGGATCTCTCTTACCTGTCAGGAAAAGGAAATAGCGCACCAAGAAGTCAATACTCTCAATGCATTATAGAAGAGCGTTTCTTTTCTTAATACATCTGCGGGAAACCACACACGGCTCAAGGCACAACTGCTCAAAATATCAGCATGAAAGATCACAGAAAGAACCTTTAAGTCCATGAGGGTTTGCTTACAGCTGTCACCTGATGTCCTATGATTTCATGTTTCTATGTATTGTTTAGTTTAATGGTTCAATATTTTGTGGTCAGTAGGATTATTTCATGTTTTTATTAAAGACATCTCAGTATGCTCTACAGGGCTAAATTTATTTGATCAAAAATGCAGTTTTAAAACCTTCAAATTGTGAAATATTTCTAAAATTATTGAATAATGGTTTTCTGTTAATGTATTTTAAAATAAATAAAATAAATAAAAAATAATAATTAATATATTAAAAAAAGTCTTTGAAGAAAAGTTCACACTACCAGCATTTATTTGAAATGTAACGAAATATAATATAATCCATTTAATACAACAGAAGTATGATGCCTTTAATGCAACTTTTATTGTTATAAGTTTATTTCTTTGTCACGACAGGTAGCGATCACATCTACATCTTACATGCAACTAAGACGCGCTTTGATATATTGTTGATTTGACGGTTGTCATCTAGTGTCCATCTTGAGACAAACAGCTAAGACATGCTGAAACATTAAAGGTCAGTTATTAATTGCCCTGTGCCGCAGGAGGGATCTGCCAAACAGAGATTTCACCTCCAGTAGTAATGCTTTCCACTGCCAGGTCGCATCAGCCCGTGTCTGTTAAACTTCTCCAGGAATATCCACCTCACTGCCAGAGTCAATCAGAATACACACCATTTACACTCATTACTGCCCATAAGATGACATGTCAACCAGTCTATACAGGCCTGGAATAAATAGACACAGGCCAAGGAGTAGTCGTTTAAGTGTATGCGTGTGTGTTTTTGTTTACCCGTGTATGTAATAGCATCTACACGTGCACATCAGACACAGATGTATGGGAAAATACCCTCAGGATGTGTAAATGCATGCGTTTGCCCTCTGAGCCCTCATTTAAAACAGCCTATTAGATGATTAAACCTTGTAGAACGGGAGAAATTCAATGTTTTCTTCACTATTTACAGCATTTATATGTATATATATATATATATATATCAGAGGAGAGCATGTCTGTGTAAGGTCAAGTGTATTTTAATGACCACACGTGGTAAATTTGCTGCAGAATCTGTGTGAACTGCATTAATGAGGCTACAGCTATAATCTATGTCCAGAGAAAATCACCAGTAGCTTCAGCACTGCCTGCATCTGAGAACAGCACACTTCACCATTACTGGATTTGTTTATCACTCAGGAAATTGTAAATGTTTAGGTTGTGAGAACATCTTTAGCTAGTGTCCGTCTCAGGTGACACACAGACAGACTGCCTGCACACAGTAATTGAGGCACTTTCTCAAAATTGAAAGCTTTAATTGGCTTGGCTTGTTTTACAGTATGCACATTCCCCAAGTCTTTGTGCATAGGTTTTTACTCTGTAATATAATTATTAACAGCAAGTTTTGACTTACTAGTTATAGCTTGAAACAAGAAACTATTTGATAGCTCAGAAAAGTGAACTTGTAATAAAAAACAGTTTCCCTCAGTAAAATCCATTACATTTCTTTAAATACAAGATTAAAGGTTTTATGTATTTTTTTCTCCTCTAGTATATGATATACCTTGTTGAAAGATCTAAACATTTATTTTGCTATATATTTTTGATTTACTAAACAGAATTGTGATATTAGAGACATTCCTTCAGCAATCTGACTTGCAGTTGCTGAGTTGAGTTGCAGTGTATGCTTTTCACTGTAAATAAACAACTTTTAAATTTTTTTGCTTTGAAATCCCTCTAAAGTAGTTGTGCTGGATGCTTTTGATTCACTAAAAAGAGCCCAATCTTTAAAATCATCCATCCAGGAATCAGACTATACCAGCTTTTTAAATCGCTAAAAAGACACGGCCCATTCAAGTAATTCAAATGTTAACTGGGTAGCACTGTATTTATTTATTTAATTATTTTTTTTTTTAATTCATTAAAATTTATCAACTTTGTTTAGGAATCATACTGTACTACTTGTGGTGTATGTTTTTGATTCAGAAAAAAAAAAAAGCCAACCAATTAAAATAATTTGTTTGGGAATCGGACTATACTAGTTGCACTGGATTTTTTAATATATTTTTTTATTTTTTTATTATTCACTATAAAAAGCCAAATCATTGAAATCAATTGTTTTTGGCAATCAGACTTTACTAGTAGCTATGGATGTTTTTGATTCTCTAAAAAGTAAATTACAGAGAAATTTGTACAGTAAAAATATATTTTTTACTAGACAAAGAAAGGGGGGGGGGGGTTATTTTGGGAAATGAATGGACAAGAAAACTGAGCTGGAAAATTAATGAGAATGTAATCGGTTAGTATTTCAGGTATCATAGATGTTTTTCTTTTTACCTGAATGATGAAAAGGATGTCATAAAATAATAATAATAATAAAAAATAAAAACGTACTAGCAACTACCCAAAACCTCCTATAAAGCACATTGCAATGTGTTAACAACCATTCAGAACACCAAAGTAATTGCGTAGCAACAATCTGGTAAGCGTTCAGAGTAATCTTTCATCATGGCTTTAAGTTGTTCAATTTCTTCAACTTCAAAAATGTTCACAGAAACACCTGCACCATTAATTTGAGCCAGCTTTTCACTTTGTTGCTTGCTAAGAATAAAAGCAAACTGTGGTTGATCAATTTTCATGTAGGTCAGGTGGCTTCTTCCTGTCTGAGTGGGCGATTCTTGGCTGCAGACTAATCAGCGAGACAAATCTTAATTTCACAGGTCACTAGTTTGTAGTATTGATGGTGGTATAGTCTATAAAGACACCAGAGATTGTATAAAGCTGTGTTTATTAGCAGTAGTCCTCTATACTTGTGGTGTTCTCACTGTCTCTCTCTTTCTCTTTACTTCAGTCTGTGTGGTTCCCCACAAGGATGGGAAACCCTTCAGCTGCTAATTACTCCAGTCAACTGTCAAACATATGATGGAATTGCAGACAAATCTCAGATGCTTTATGTTCACGCCTAGCTTCATTCACGCTGGGATTATCAGGTTCCTCATCATAAACCCGCCTGAAAGAGAAGTCGAGAAATAGAGAGTGAGAAATAAAACAAGGGGTAAGAAGTGAGAGAGAACAAGAGCGGAGAGCACATCATATTTCCAACGGCTGCTAAATATGACCACATTAATTATAGATTTCTCAGCCTCACACAATTTTCTCCCGGAGGTATTTTTAGAAAAGAGTGAGAGATGTATTATTTCTTTAAGCATGCTGACAGGTGTCAGGGGAATATGGACATGTTCGTAGAGGTGTCAGCCCGCCGTGCCGCGTCTGTTCGCCGGTTAGGCCGGACAAGTATCTTAATTAAATCAATCTAAGTCTTTATAATCACATGTTTTTCATTTCAGTCTTCCCAGATAAGTACACAGTAAAATATACCTAGAGAAGGAGGAGGTGAGGAGAAATGGCAAGATAAGGAGAGAGAGAGACAGGCCTGTCCCAAATGCCACATTCATTCCTTGATGTCCTCTACCGACTCCACACTTTGGTGATGTAATGCCACATAGATTTTGTATCTTGGTATTTAAATGATAGTATAAAAAAATAATAATAATGTATTTTTTTAACCAATGTCAAAATACATAATGTGATTAATTGTCATTTTCAAGTTTCAAGATTCAAGATTTTTATTCGTCACATACATGATTATATAGAGATATATAAACAGCAGTGAAATGTAAGTCAGGTCCGCTCCATGGACAGTGCAATTATTATAGAATACAACACAGATGAAAATATACATAAATATAGGTATGAAAGAATGAAATAAAAGTAAACAATAAAAATATAAGAATAAACTATATAAAAAAGTATACTGTAGAATTTAATGTAGAATAGAAAATAATGTGCATGAAGTTATACTGTAGTCTTAAATATTAAGATAAACAGGAATGTGCAAGAGGCGAATGTGCAAACAGGTTGTGACACTGTCAATATGAGGTAGAGAATGATGAATATCTTACTGATTAAGTGATTATTAAGTGGAAACATGTAGATGTTAAGAGGCTGGTTTTGAGTTTAGGAGCCTGATGGCCTGGGGGAAGAAACTCCTTCTAAGTCTCTCAGTTTTTGCCATCAGGCAACGGAAGCTCTTGCCAGATGGCAGCAGAGTGAAAAGACCGTTGCTAGGGTGGTTTGATTCCTTGATGATTTTAACAGCTCTGCTTTTGCAGCGTTTGAGGTAGATGTCCTGCAGAGAGGGGAAAGCAGACCCTGAGATGCGCTCAGCTAAGCGCACAACTCTCTGCAGGGCTTTGCAGTCTTGACTGGAGCTGTTCCCATACCACACTGAGATACACTGAGTCAATACACTTTCTATGGCCCCTGAATAGAAAGTTTTCAGGATTGCTGGTGAGACCCTGAATTTTCTCAGCTGTCGCAGGTGGTACAGTCTTTGCCTGGCTTTATTAACCTGTGTTTGAATGTGGGTAGTCCAAGTCAGGTCCTCGGAGATGTTTACACCAAGGTACTTGAAGCTGCTCACCCTCTCCACAGGGGTCCCGCTGATCATAAGAGGAGTATAGGGCTGCTGCTGTCTCTTCCTGAAGTCAGCAATCAGCTCTTTAGTTTTGTTCACATTCAGAAAGAGACAATTGTCCTGGCACCATGATGTAAGTTTATCTACGTCATCCAGGTATGCGGTCTCATTATTATTGTGAATGAGGCCCAGAACCAAAGTATCATCAACAAATTTGATAATAGATGTGGAGCTGTGCATGCAGTCATGTGTGTTGAGAGTGTAGAGCAGGGGACTCAGGACACAACCCTGTGGGGCTCCTACGTTCAGATTGATGGAGTTGGAGGCGAACTGTCCTACTTTCACCACTTGAGGTCTGCCGGTGAGGAAGTCTTGAATCCAGTTGCAAAGTGAAGAGTTTAGACCGAGGTCCATGAGTTTAGAAGCAAACTTGATGGGGACTATAGAATTAAAAGTTGAGCTATAGTCGATAAATAGCAGCCTTACATAGTTGCCGTTATTGCTGTCAGTGTGCTTGAGAGAAGAATGCAGGACGTGAGAGATGGCATCTTCAGTAGATCTATTGGGGCGATTGAAGAGGGTCCAAAGTATCCGGGATAGAGGAGCAAATGTAGTTTTTTACCAGTCCCTCAAAGACCTTCATGACTATTGATGTGAGGGCAACTGGACGATAGTCATTCAGACAAGAGGGTTTATTGTTCTTAGGCACAGGGATGATGACAGATTTTTTTTAAAGGAGGAGGGAAGCACCGAGGTAACAAGAGACTCATTAAAGATGGATGTAAACAAACCAGCGAGTTGATCAGCGCAGGACCTCAGAACACAGCCAGAAATCCCATCAGGTCCGGCTGCTTTCTTGACGTTCACTTGCTTTAGGGCCCTCCGAACCTCATCCTCCGACACAGTGATTACATGATTATCACTGCTCTGACTGCTGGCTGAGTTTAGCTCATCAGCCAGTGACGGATCTGCTCTCACCTCTGCAGAGGATTTATTTCCAAAGGCACAGATGTTCCTTAGTCCCTGCCACATGCGTCAGGAGTCATTGAGCTGAAAATGAGACTCTATGCATTCCCTGTATCAGAGTTTAGCGGCTCTTACTGCGCATCAGAGAGCATAGCACGAAACTTGGTACTTGCTCATGTTTGCCGACAAAAGACCAGCGTTGTATGCAGCAGTGCGTTTGTTTACTGCTGCACGAATTGTTCTGTCCACCCACGGTTTCTGATTAGAGAAGGTCCTTATAGTTATTGTTTCAGTTGCTTGCTCTGCTAGCGTGTTTACAAAGCTTAATTCTACATCTGTGAACTTGCTGACATCAGATGAACTTGCCCGAAACATGTCCCAGTCTACATCATTAAGAGCTGCCTGTAGCATAGCTTCTGAGTGCGCGGACCAGCGCGTCTCAACCCTCTGCACCAGGGGTTCTTGAACAAGCCTTTGTTTATATTCCAGTGTGAGGAAAATAGCGGCATGGTCCGACTTGCCAAAAGCCGGTAGTGAGCGAGCTTAGGCATTCTTAAACTGAGAGTAGCAATGACCCAATGTATTCGGTCCTCTGGTTGGACTGGATACATGTTGATAAAAGTTTAGCATAATCTGCCTGAGGTTGGCTTTGTTAAAGTCCCCAGTGATGATAAGAGCAGCATCAGGATGTTTGTTGATGTAGCCGCTGATTGCATCGTGAAGCTTAGACAAAGCCAAGCCAGTGTCTGCTTGTGGTGGGATGTTAACAGCAGTAATGATGATCGATGAAAACTCCCGGGGTAGATAGAATTGCCGGCAAATAATGGATAGATGTTCCAGATGAAGCGAGCAGGAGCGTGACAGAGTGGAGATATTCCTGGGGTCACACCATTTCTTGTAAATCATCAAAACCCCCCAACCTTTGAATTAACTCCCCCCAAATTCCCTTCCAACCTTAAAAAAAAAAAATTAACAAGACGGCATTAGAGCATTGACTGGGACTGAGGTCGTGTTTCAGACAAACAAAGGACGTTACAGTCCGTTATGTCCCGTTGGAAACTTATCCTGGCTTTAAGATCATCCATCTTATTCTTGTAACGATAAATAAAGGGGAGGAAGCAAGTGCAAGTAGTGAAACAAGAGTGTTTATTAGAGTCAGATACATGGGTAATCCAGGTGAGACAACAAGTGGTTGATGCGATGAATGACGGTGATCCAGGAAGTGGCGGTGAGGTGAGGCAGCAGGAGAGCGTGACACAGGCCTGAGATGAGCGATCCGTGGTGGTGAGTCATTGCATCCGGTGGTGAAGAGTGGACGGGGTTCTAGGGTCAGACGAACAGCGAAGATGAACACACAGAGAAACAGGAATGAGAAACCAGGCAGACGTGCGGGAAACATCAAACAACGCTCTGACAGACACAAGACGAAAGACAGGGCAATAAGTAGGGATCGGGTAATGAGTAACAGCTGTTGCAGATGAACAATCAGCGGAGATGCCCACATGAAACAATCAGTGCTGACGAGCGACACACACAACTCCACCCACATCGTGCAAACCCGAAACCACGGTTTACCAACCGTGACAATTCTCCAGAGACTGGACATTGGCGAGCAGAATGCTCGGTAGAGGAGGACTGTGAGCTCTTTTCCTCAGTCTGTTGCGAATCCCAGTGCGTTTCCCACAGTGTTTCTTTATCCGTCGCCTCAGGTGGTTATTCAAGTGGCCATCTCACATCTCCATGATCAGTAGAATCACAAATTGCAACGATGGATTGGAAGATAAATTGTCCTGAAACAGGTCAGTGAAGTGGTGCAATGTCCAAAAGTGTTTCTTTGTCATAAATGATCAGTGCAGACGTTATGTGTGTTAAAAGAGAAAGCAAAAGTAAGTAAAAAAGTAAATAAAAACACAATCTAAGCGGAGCGACCTGGCCTGCGTCCGAACTCGGCGGCGCCATTTTACAGTAGTTTAAAGCTGTCCCTGACTCATTAGAATATTTAGTTCAGAAATCGGACTACACCGGTTGCGCTATGTTTTATCTCTTATTTTTTCACTGAACCAAACCAGCTCATTAGTATTATTTATTGTGGAATCTGATTCCACTGGTAAGCTGTATGTTTTTGATTCACTAAAAAGAACTGACTCTGAGACATTAGTTCAGCAATCGGACTATACTATAGTTGCACTGTATGTCATTAATTTGCTAAAAATACATGGCTCATTAGAATCATTCATTCTGGAATCAGACTGTACCAGTTGCGCTGTATGTTTCTGATTCACTAAAATGAAGAGACTCATTAAAATCAGTTATGGAATCAGATTATACAAGTTGCATTGTGTGATTTTGGTTCACTAAAAAGAGCTGACTCATTAGAATCATTCTTTCTAGAATTAGACTTCACTGGTTTTGCTGTACTTTTTTGATTTTGGCAAGGCAAGTTTATTTATATAGCACATTTCTTAAATGTGTTTTACATAACATGAATTAAAATAATCACAACAATAAAAACAAGAAATTTAAAAACTTTTAAAATGATTAAAACATTTATTTAAAATGAATTGAAACAGTTAAGAATAGAAAATGATTATACATAAAATACGGTGCAGTCAATTCAGACATAGAACAGTGCTCATTCAGTAAATGCACAGCTAAACAGACGAGATTTGAGTCTGGATTTAAATGTGGCTAATGTTTTTGCACATCTATGATCTCTTCTGGAAGCTGATTCCAGCTTAATAGCTAAAAGAGTTTTTTAAAAACTCATTAAAATAGTTAATTTGGGAATCAAAATGGGTAGCACTGTATTCATTAAAAATAACTGATTCATTAAAATCATTAAGTCCAGAATCAGACTATATAAATTGTTCTGTATATTTTTGATTCACTAAGCAGAATTGACTCATTAGAGACATTAACTCTGGAATCATACTAGTTAAGTTTGTATGTATTTGATTCACTAATTAAATAAGCAATTAATTTGAGTAATTCAGTCGGATTAGACTACGTGGTTGCTGTATGTTTTTGAGTCACAAAAAAAGAACTGATTCTTTCTGCAATCGGACTACACAGGTTGTGCTATGTTTTTGATTCACTAAACTGAATCGACTCGCTAATAGAGACATTTGTTCAGGAATCGGACTATTCCAGTTGCACTGTTTTTGATTCACTAAAAAGAGGTAGTCGAACAAGTAGTTTGAGAATGTTTGAGCATCATTCTCATGTTCATATTACTTTCATTATGCTTTTCAGAGCCACAGATCCCTTTGCCCGTAACCTCAGGTGCTCCTCTCATTCAAAATGTTTAAATGAAAATTATTGGGTTGTAATCAGCTGTCTCTTCTGCTATGTTTTCACGTTACCATTGTGCTGTAGTCCATTTTAAAGCCTCTAGCAGTGTGGGCTCAGAAAAAGGAACGCTGAGCACCATTCTGAATCTAAACGACTAAAGGGAGTCTTGTAGACTCAATACGCATACACAAATCTGCATCAAGTGCGCCATTAGGGCATAATAGTGAGAAAATGAGCCCACCATTTTTGGCTCAGACCTTCCAGTGCACTTGTTCGAACTTCCCTCTTTATGTTCGCATTACTCTGATTATGCTTAATTCACAATGACGGATCACTTTCCTGTGACCTCAAATGCAATAATAGACTCTTCCGACAGGCTTCTTAAGTAAACAAAGCAGGGACCTACACATCTGTTGCACATAATTACCCATTAGGGGTATTACGCTGAACAGAGCTAATAACACATAGTTTTCATTAGCCGCGTCTACCAGGGCTTTCCTGTACTCTGAGACTCTCTCTCCCAACTCTGACAGATGCTATCATGTCATTAGAGACCCTTCAGGAATCAAACCAGCTCCTAAAGTCATTTTCTTAATGCCTGAATGAAATTAAAATATGTCTGCGTGGTAATTTAGGAATGAGGAAAGAAATGGTGATGGATTTTCTTAGAGGAGACGTCCTCTGTTTCTCGGTTTCACCTTAGCGGATAAAGAGTATTTTGTCTACGTCTCTGACGCAGGGTGATCAATAGCCTGACATGCAGGAAAGAAAAACAGGAGTGACATCCTCTCAAAGGAGAGATACGATAACAACGCTCGTCTCCAGCTTGCTCTATCCAATCCAGCATGATTCCCTGCGTTCTTTGAAGCCTGATCTCTCTGTCGCTCTCTAACTTCCTTCGTCTTATTTATTCCCTCTTCTTTTGTTTCCCCTGAAGCCCGATCCAGGCAGATCATATCCAGTGATCATCCAAGGTGACATTGATTTGACTGGACTCTCGCAAGCGCTCTGCTTCTGTTACGAGGCGATGGGCCTCCGTCCCAGAAGTTGTTTCTCTCGCTGACAGACACGCTGATGAACGGAAACGGCTGTATCAGACAGATCCACCATGTCGTGAGATAAAGAGATAACCGGCTTGTAGGGGAATCTGTCTTTCAACCCGTAGGTCCAGAGGCATCCATAAGCGCCAGAAACGCAATCGAGGATGATTCGTAGGATCTCGCTGACCTTCTAGACCATGACCTTTGACCTTTGCTGGCAGGGATGCATATAGAAAGGTGAATAAATGCTTTTCAACCACTTTTTCCTCTCAGATCATGTTATTCTTATTGATTTAAAGACAACATGAAATCAAATGAATTTATTTATTTATTCATGAATGAATGAATGAATGTATGTACTGGCTCTGATTCTGAAGTTTAAAATTCAAAGTCACTCATAAATGACTATAAACCTTTTTAACCAGACATTCTATATTATGATTCTTTATTTTATGTTAGTTCTATATTAATAAAATTATAGTGCTGTTGTGCTTTGGGTGTCCAGAGTTCGAGTCCTGGCTTGCGGACTTTTCCTGATATCGTCCGTCCTCTCTCTCTTCCACCTCACTTCCTGTCTAAAATACTGTCCTGCCCTAATAAAAAGGCCAAAAACTTCAAAAATAAATCTGAAAATAATAAAAATTAAATAAATATATATATAAATAATTTGACCTTGTTGCCGAATGCCCTTTAGTTATGCCAATGAACTTGAATAACTAATTTATTTAATTGAATAATAATGTATTAAACCATTATAAATGATCATAAAATAATTATAAATTATAAATTAATTACAAATAATTGTATAAATATTGTTCAATGCTTTTCTAAAAATAATTGTAATCAATCAATCAATTAGAAATAATATTGAGAATTATTAATAAATATGATGCATGAAGAATATATGGCTAATTCTGGCTGTAAATGTTCTGAATAACAATAAGAACAAGCCAATTGTGCTTCATCACTGTTATGTAAACTTAACTACTAGTTACTTACTAGTTATGGGAATTAAAAAAAAACAAGGCATTTGTTTTCACTCATTTTAAAAATAAATACTGTAGGATCTTCCGATTTTAATTGGAAATACATTAACACAGAAACACTGTGCTTGTCAGGCCATTTTTATGTTGTTTTTAACTATCTGTGGCAAAGGAAACTGATAGATAAATAAATAAATAAAACAAATAATTTATCTCTCGTACTGTACCTTTTTACATTTTTTGTGCCTATATTACCTCTGTAATTCATCCATGCTGAGTGAAGTCCTGAAACAAATGCTCCAAACATTGTGTTCAGTTATTACTTCCATAAATAAAACGGATATGTGTTTTTGCTGCATAGTGAGGGGAATTTGGAGAGAAATTCATATTATCCATCTGCGTTACTGTGCGACAGTCAGGAAATGCAGGCGTAAGAAACTGGCAGTATATGTGTGCGCATGAAAGAGAGTTTTTCTTTGGCGTCACAAACCTCTCTCTGGCGACGAGACAGCAAGAACAGCAGTTCATCAAAACAAGCTGTTTTTGCAGGCTTTGTTTTTGCTGACAGTGATCTATAATATTGTCTATGCTGGTTGAGTTTCACAAAATTACAGAATCTGTTACTTCAACGCTCATTTCAAAGATGTCTGGAAAATCTTTTAAACACTAGTTGTTCCAAGCCCCAGTCCTTGTCATTAGCATAAGGTGTGGAGCTGTTAGTGTAATGGAGGGTTTGCTATTCAATGGTCGCAGGTTCAATTCCAGGTTTGTTTGGCCCACATATTGTGCTCTCTCATAGGTGGGAATTCGCTAAGAATGAATTACGCCCAATGCGTTTTTGCATGTGTTTATGAGAGTTTTATGCAAATAGGGTAATGGCTAAAAAGCGCCCTGTGTTAGATGCCATTTGCACAGCTCAGTTTCTGATATTACTTTGCTATTTAGGGCCTGGTTATACTGGATTGCGGTTGGTGGGTGAATTTGCAAGAATTTGAACTGAAATACATCACGTGCAAACGTGTTTGTTCTATAAATGTCTTTGAGAGAAGAATGTAAGCTTCAGTGTGCTGTTCAGGTTATGTACCCAGTGTGATCTTATTACAGTGATTGTAGCACCTTTTATTTATCTATTTTTATTTACATTCACTGATATGTACAATATCAACTAAATAAGTTGTCAAATGAGTGAAGTGAGTGAGTGAGTGAGTGAGTGAGTGAGTGAGTGAGTGAAGTGACATTCAGCCAAGTATGGTGACCCATACTCAGAATTCGTGCTCTGCATTCAACGCATCCAAAGTGCACACACACAGCAGTGAACACACACACACACTGTGAACACACACCCGAAGCAGTGGGCAGCCATTTATGCTGCGGCGCCCAGGGAGCAGTTGGGGGTTCGCCCTTACGAAAAATAAGTTTATTCAAGTGTGCTATTAGTATACTTCTTTTAAATTAAAAATACCCTCTGGAGTCTAAGGGTATTTTTGGGGCCTGGAGAAGTTTTGTCATGCCCTGACATTTGTGCTTTTTTCAGTTTCTTATAAATATCTAAATGGCTAAAGTCTAATCTCACTGTAATCAGCACAAACTAGGCTATAATAATATGTGAGCAGCATGTATGTACATGATTGTGTTTTTGAGAAAAAAAATGTTATGCGTGGTCAGTTAAAAACCTAAAAATGTTAAATCACTTGAAAAAGGCATTAAAACACATACAGAAAATTGGTTCCCAGATATTTTGAGAACTGGAGCTTGTAGCCTAGAATTTTTTTTTTCTAAATGATGTGAAAATCATCTTGTTTACTCACTTACAGAAAACAATATATTGATTTAAATTTTCTAAGACACTTTTTGTTGGTAAAAGTCATATGCGAGTAGGCGTCAACTATCATGAATTACACACCTGAGAAGACAAAGGCCTGCATAATGAGCTGCATAATGAGCCATTCAGGTCACCTGTGTCACTGAGAGGGATGAGTTACAAGAAAGAATGTGAGGACAAAATAAATCTATTTAATTTATGTTTGTAGTTTTATTTAGAATATATTTAATTATCCAACAACATAATTTAATATTCACTTGTGAGTGGCAGTTAAACAGTTTATTAGGAAAATACAAAGCTGACTTTCAAACTGAATTTTTTGCATCATTACTCCAGTCACACAATCATTCAGAAATCCTTTTAACAATCTTATTTTCTACAAAAAAACATTTATTGTTATTATTATCATTATTATTATTATTATTATTATTAATGTTGAAAAGAGCTGAGAATATTTTTTTTTTTAGGTTTTTTAGGGGGGGATAAATTGAAAGAACAGCAATGATTGTTACATTTGTTACAGTTACATTTATTGGTACATTTATATTATTTACATCAAGCTTTTGAATGGTATAGTAGTGGTATATTGTTATTGAAACTTCATAATATTTCACTTGATTATACATTTAGTCGGAATTATAGTTTTGGAAAAAGTCTTTGGAAAAAGTCTAACTAGTAAAATGTTTTACACGTTATGTGGAAAACTAGTACAAGTATATAAATCAATAAAAGAGACTTACTCAGTTTTATGATCTCTGCTGAATAAAGTGCTTCATTCTTTTTTTCTGAGGAAATCCAAATCTCAAATCCTCAACCACATCACATCTTTTTCTTGGGTGAATTATGTCTTATTCCTCTCATCGCGAAGCAAACAGTTAAATAATAAAAACTTGAAGAACACAGTCTCGCTGCGTTGTCTTCTGTTGTGTGGGCGTATTCACAAAGCCGCGCGCTTCAGTGAAACATTTGAATCTCAAAAGCGCGCCATCGGCGCGGGGGCGTGGTCGCATTAGAAGATAATGAAGGGGGACGTGAAAAACGGACATCGCGTTGTTTTTCATATGGATTACTTTATCACAGAATATTTGTTTTTCAGCAGCACTTGTTTTAGTTTAAAAGTAGACATGTCAGGCTTTCTATAGATATCTCTCTCATGTCTCTTCGTTGAGTATTCACTGAGTTACAGTTCATTTTAATGACGCATTTGTATCTGAAGATCAGCGCAGACAAAGGCTGCAGACAGCACTCCTTGTTTGTTATCTTTATTTTATAAGTGCACAAAGTTTTGTTGTTATTATGTCTGTATACAAAAAAAAAGTAGACCCTTTTACAGATTCGATTGGATGTATTGCACTTATCTGTACGATCAAAACTGAAAGTGTAATTTAAGTTCTTTTCGGGGTTATCAGGAGAAAATACCCCAAAACGCGTATACGCGTTAATCGACTCCAGAGGGTTAAAAATAGGAAAGTATGCTTTTAGTTTACTTTTTATGTACTTTTTTAGAAATGGGCTTTATGTACTTCTCAGAAATATACTTAAAATTACATTCAAGTATACTTATACTTACAAAAAGTCTAAATATATTTGAACTATACTTGTGCTCTTAGAATCCGTGTTTTCATTGTTATATGGTAGAGTGTGCTAGTACACATCTTCTGTACAGAATTTCCAAAAAAACACAAGTGAAGAAGAAGAAGAAACAACACATGTAACACGATCATCTGACATGAAACAGCATCAAAACTGTAACGTTATGGAATAAAATGTTGAGCGATGAAAAGGTTATAATTACAGTCGAGCTTAGGGGTGTTGATCGACTTCATCTACATTTTGATTAGGGCTGTCAAATGATTAATCACGATTAATCACATCCAAAATAAAAGTTTTGTTTACATAATATATGTATGTGTACAGGGTATATTTATTATGTATATATAAATACACACACATAAAATTATATATTTAGAAAATATTTACATGTATAATAACATTTATATATTTATATTCTTATATTTTATATATAAATATATTTAATATATAAACATAACATATTCTTCTTAAATATATACATGCATGTGTGTGTATTTATATATACATAATAAATATACACAGTATACACACATATATTATGTAAACAAAACTTTTATTTTGGATGTGATTAATCGTGATTAATCATTTGACAGCCCTAATTTTGATTGTCATTCTGAATCCAATTAATAGTCTTTTTTCAGCTTTTGGTTCAAAATGTTATTTCTTTATTTTTTTATGAAACTTACCCACATTAAAGTGTTTAAAAAAAGAATGCATGAAGCTAGAATAAAATGTTTTTGTTTCCAAGCAGATACCCTGTTCTTTCTTTGGATGATTTGTATGTTCAGATATTCATATAACAAAATATATACAAATTAAAACCTAAATAGGTACATAGTAGTATATTTAAAGTATGATGTAAAGTTCACTTAAAGAAAACTTATACTTGCAGTGTAAAACAACTAAACTAGTAGTTTACTGAGACTATACTTCAAAGTGTACAAAGTATTTAATTGGTAAACTATCAGTATACCTGTAAGTTCACTTTTAGTATAATTGCAGTACAAACTACAAACATAGAGGTAAACTAGTTGGTGTGTACTCAAAGTTTGCTACTGTTATACTTAAAGTATACTTAAAAGTGTACTTTTATATACTAGAAAGTGGGCCAATTTAGTCCCAAGGAGTATTGAAAGAGTACACTTACTAGTATACTACTAGAACACTGATATTTGTATACTTGCTACATAAAGTATACTTAAAAATATACTTAAACTTTACTTAATAAAATAAACTTAAAGTATTCTACTTTTTGGTAACCTCAGTCACCTCAGTCGTGGTATTGCCAGCCCGAGACTCAAACCCACAACCTTAGGGTTAGGAATCAAACTCTCTAACTATCAGGCCACCACATCCCCATGTGTTATATGACATCAATTTATTATAAATAAGACCAATAAATTAAAGGACTTTTGAACTTATTTTACATACATGGTTTCTGCAGGTCTTTAAAAAGTCTTTATTTGCCAACAAATTAAGGCCTAACAAGGTTGAAGCAGAACTGAAGCAGAAAATCTAAAATTCATGACATTGACTGTTGCATACTCTGCAAAGAATTAATATCTTCAGTATTTCTGCCCTTTTTTTCCAGTTTAAATATTAAAACATCCTTGAAAAAGAAGAATTGAATTCTTGTTTTCTGATAAATGGAATGAGTTTATGCTTAAAACAAGAGCAATAACTGTCAATGGGGTTTGAAAACTTTTTTTCTTTAAAGTAACATTTTTCTGACCCTGTTGGTTCATTTATTCTCATTTTAATTTTAATTTTGACATTTTGATCCATATCAAACAAAACAAAGTTCTGTCATTTTACTTCTCAGTGTAACTTGATTAAAGAATCTGTAGACATTTGCACTGGAAAACAAGACAAAAATACAGAGGAAGAACTTTTTTTGCAGTGTGATCAGAAGGTACAGTAAAAATTCTAGTTAAAAATTAATAGTGTTTAATCTGTTGGAAGTTGTATTTTCAATTTGCTTAGTTCAATTATTGCTTATTTTTTCTTTAAAAAACCTGCAGAAACCCTGTACATATTTAAACTCTAAATATCCACACATTCATATTGCATGTATCATGCATTTGGCTTTTATTCAAAGCGACCTCCAGTGCATTCAGAGGATGCATTTTATCAGTTTTATGCTTTCCCTGGGAATCCATCCCATGACCTGACATCATCAGTGCCTTGCTCTATTGGTGATTTAATGTAATGCACTCAACATATAAATGTGTTTTATGTAAAAAAATATATATGAATACTAATGAGATTATATCATATTTTTATTATATTATATTATGGTTCCTTCCTTAAAGCTTGTGCAATAGAAAAAAGGTTTCCCCGGATGCTCGTTCCTGACATGCAACCTCACAATGACATACAGTCACTGTATTTGTGTATACATAGATCACCGTATATCCACAGTAAAATAACATTGAATTTAATTCATGACTTCTCAAAGCCATGCAGTACATGCTTAATCGACAATGAAGTGTCTCATAATGGAACGCAGGCTGTTATTCAAACCCCTGCGCCGAATTGTTCTTTACAGCCTCCTGTATATAGATATTTCATGCACACAATAGGGGGAAATGGTTAAAATCATATTTGCAGCAAAATGATACATGATGGATGGGGGTGGGGGGGGGGGGGGCTGTTGATCACCACAGAAAATAATTTCAACTTTTCCCTCCATTTGTAATTAATCATGTTTACAGTAATGCACTTTGTCACAATTGAAGTCTATAAAAGACATTCCAGAGATTTTATAATTTAGCTATAAAGAAATTATCCTTGTAGCAGGCCTACTTTTATAGATGGATAAACTGTTGGTCACTGACTTTTGCTCACTTTGTTCATCATTTCTCCGGACATCGGTAAAAATTATCCTTCAGAAATCTTTCTAATATTCTGATTTGCTCAAGAAACATTTCTTATAAATGTCAGTGCTGAAGTGTTTTAGTGGATTCTTTTAAAATAGAAAACTTTTGGAACATTATAAGTGTCTTTACTATCAATTTAATATGCTCTTGCAGGAAAAAAAAAAAAAAAGGTATTAATTTTTAATCCCAAATATTTTAACAGTGGTGTGTTAATGTCTTGTCTCAGAAACTTCCACTGTAAACTTCCATAAACTTCCACTACAAACAGAGGGGTGAGTGAAAGTGTTTTCTGTAATTGAAAGTAATGTCTCAGAAACTGTTAACAGAGCTTAACCTGTATTGAATCCAGAACATTCCCTTAACTTCTAAAACAGTTTTTTTCATGGTTTGAAGGTTTGTAGAAAGGTCTCATGATTCGTACTGACACTCGAACTCTAACTGTTGCATTATTTAGATTATCCAATTAAAGAAATACTCTTCCTCTGCTAGATGAGAAACAACCAGCAGCTTTAAGAGTATCTAAACCACATACACACACACAAACCATCTGTCAGCTCTCAACAATAAAACAAAAAGTGTTGTTTTTAAAAATCTCAAATGTGCAATTTAGCCTCAGAATCAGGACACAAACTGTGCTGAATATTTACTTTCAATCGAATGCATCTGTCCACTCTTCTATTGAGCATAGACCCCTAGGGTTTCTGTGTTTGTGTGTATGATTGTCTTTGACCCTGACTGCTGACAGCACTTTTTTTTTTTGTATACATTTATGAGGAGGCTGAGCATCGTTCGTTCTTTACTACCATAGTTAATCATTGCTTTATGTGTGCTTTTAAGTATGTATGTATGTATGTATGTATGTGTGTGTGTGTGTGTGTGTGTGTGTGTGTGTGTGTGTGTGTGTGTGTGTGTGTGTGTGTATACAAATAAAAAAAAAAAAAAAAAACACAAAGACCAATGATTAACTATGGTGGTAAAGCTACTAATGCAATCTGACTGATCAGGTTGGTTTGATCAATGTTTACATTCATTAATCGACATTTATTCATTTAGTAGATGCTTTTATCCAAACCAAGACAAGGCAAGCAATCTGTCATGAGAGACTATTTGTACACAGTGATGTTTTGAATACAAGCAAGATTTTACATATTTTTTTTAATTAATTTGTATTTTAAATAAGTTGATTAATAATATTGATTTACACATTAGCATCTCTGGAAACCTCACAGAGACTGTCATTGGTTCCCTGGCAAATTTATTTTAAAGTTTTTCATTAAAGGAATAGTTCACCCAAAAATGACAATTTGCTGAAAATTTACTAATCCTTTAGACCATCCAAGATGTAGATGAGTTTTTTCTTTATCGGAACAGATTGGAGAAGTTCAGCATTACATCACACCAATGGATCCTCTGCAGTAAATGGGTGATGTCAGAATGAGAGCTGATAAAAAACATCACAATAATCCATAAGGAATCCACACCACTCCAGTGATGAGAAAGATGTGTTTATAATAAACAAATCCATCAATAAAATGTTTTTATTTTATTTTATTTTATTTTTTTACTTCAAACCATTGTTTCTTGGTGAAATTAAAGTCCTCTCGCCATAATATTTTCTTTTCAGGTGAAAAAGTTAATCTGGATCAGGAAAGAAATATGAAAAGAACAAGCAAAAACAGCCCAAGACATATTCTAAAAATAAATGGATTTTGATGTGAGAGGACAACAGAAGATGGAATTTTCACTGCAGCAAAGCCTTATTATGGATTATGGACTTGTAATGATTTTATCAACTGTTTGGACTCTCATTCTGACGGCACCCATTCACTGCAGAGGACCCATTGGTCCAAGTGATGTTGTGCTACATTTCTCCAAATCTGTTCTGATGAAGAAACAAACTCATCTACATCTTGGATGGCCTGAGGGTGAGTACGCATCGTTAATGCATCATGCGATGAAAAATATATTTTTGAATCCTATTTAAAACGTTTTTAGACCCTATATGGAGTGATATTTTTGTCTTTTGAATATACATTTGAACTCCCCCAGCATATAAATTGTCTGGACATGTTGTGCATTGGATTGTTTTCCTTTTGAATGGAGAAACGTTTTAGAGTCTGCGTGGCGTCCCATGAATTGTTGTCTGAAATGTGAGCGTGTGTTATTTTACATGCTGTGGGATAGACAGTGGATTTTTTTTTAAACATCCATTTCCCTCAGAGTCTGAGTGATTATTATCAACAACTTACTCTCTAACTGACCGCAATTTTCCAGAATGCCAGAAGGAAGACTTTAAAAGCAGCCTATTTTCCCTATACATGCAGACAAGGCTCTCATTACAGATCAGCTGAATTACGACATCATAGACAGATGATTCATTATGATTCAATGCCATTATGACATCACCAGCCTAACACAATTGAACAGTTGCTCTAAACCACATTTCTGCAGCTTTCTCATCTGTTTGATTGCATTTGCTCTATAATGCTATATATATATATATATATATAACATATATATATACTATATATATATATATATATATATATATATATAATATATATATATTATATATATATATATAGAATATATTGCACACATCTGCAAATAAAACCGTGACATGATATAAAACGGCTGTAAAGCACAAGTCTTTTCCTCCCTGTCTCTCTGTAATGATAACTGAGACTTCAGCGCAGAGCAACTGGACAAGTGAATGAATTAATAATGGCATATCCCATATCTCATAAATAAAATGTTTCTACAAATATCTGATCTTTTAAATACCGGCAATCGACAGCGCTCAGTTTGCTTTTGGGGAATTGTATTCTAAAAGGAACATAAACCTTTAACATTGTCTTGCATGATCAGGATATATAATAGCAGAGCATAATCAGTACCAAAGCAAGATTTGGATACTGGGCTGCATTGTGCTGAGGATGTAGATATAAAATATTCACTTCATATTTTAAGCAGAGTTTTCTGAAAGCAATCATCTTTAATAGAAACATTGCTGATGTATTTAATGTCACGTTTCTTATAGATTTCTTTAATAAGATATTTTTATGATCAGTCACACTGTGAAGAATTTATATGTAATTTATTAATTTTTGCATGTCATACAATATGATCTCTTTATTATTATGCATAGGTATGAAGTATCCTTCTAAATGCTTATTTGTACTATTTGATAGCATTGCATAATTGCATACAGTATTCTGTATAAAAGATTTCACATTTTAGGTTCTGTTTACCTTTCAGTGTTTATTCAAATGTACATTTATATAGAAATGAATATGAATGAGATCGCCCTGCATATACAATAACTGGAATAACAGTGATTTTTGAAGTCATTTATCTTTTCTTTGTGTCACTGAATTTGAAGAGGTACATGCATGCATGTGTTTGTGCTGACTTTGTTCTTGGTGGGATGACTATAAATAATGATGCATGAAGACTGTTAGGAGTGAATCTCACTAAACCTGTCAAGAACACGTCTGGGTCATATTTCTGCCCAGAATCCAAAGAAAGAGGAAAGGGATTATATTTTGCTGTAATTTGGCATTATAAATTTGCATGGTGACAATAGCTTTATGGAAGTTTGCATAATATTACACAAAATATGTTTTTCAGTACTGCAATGCGAAAAATAATGTTATTATGGAAAATGTGCTTAATTGTCATAAAAATGGAAAAAATAATTATTAACAGACTCAATAACATTTTTCATTTTCTTTATGCATAATACAATCAGTTGTTTTTCTTTGGATTTTGAAAAGCGACATGCTTTTGTGAAATGCACACTTAGACAAAGAGTTTCTGAAGCAACCGACTTAGAATAAAGAATTCTATTAATTAATTCATCTTTCTTTATTTACATCCAAAACAAATCAGCTGTGTTGAATGGTGCCCTGCTAAAGGTTTTAATTGGACTGAAGGCCATTTGAAAGCACAGCACGCTGGACGCTGCTCCATTCAGGTGAAAGTTTTCATTGTTGTAGCCACAAGACCTCTCAGTATAAAGCTGCACGGACTCTATTTTCTTTTGATTTATTAGAAACACACAGGGAGCCAGAGATTTCTTGAGCCCAAAGTTTCAGGTCAGGTCAGTTCATTGTTCACATATGATACAGAGAGAGAAAATAATAATTTGATTTTCTGTTGAAAATTGCATAAAACACTAAAAGGAGATTCCTGTAAATCTCACACATCACACATTTAGATTTTTACATATTCTGTTATTCTGTTTATATAAGAATTGACATTGGTTTATGGAAAAAAAAATAACCTACCTTTTAACTCAATGATTATAAACTAGGGGGAAAAACTCTACAGAGAAAAAAAAAAAATGTTTAATATATGCACTGTATTACATATTGATTTTGTATTTTTTGTATATACAGTATACACTGATTCAGCACCCAACCTACTGTATCTTTTACAGTGAATTTCTGGTGACCACACTTGCTCAACCGTACATTTAATAAGATATTTTTCACATTGTAAGAACTACATTAAGTTTGAGCTAAAAGAACAACCTCTAGGTAATGAAATCTCTCTCTGGTTTGTGTGTGTGTGATTGAGTTACAGTCTGCTCATTCGTTTGGAAGACAATGAATGTATTTTTGTCTCTATAGCTAGTTGTAAGTGTGTGTGTGACTCTAAATTGAGGTTAAAACACTTGTTTCTCGTATAATCAGTCAAACAAAAACCAAACAAAAAAAATCAAAAAATAACATAGACTCTATCTTCTCCCCATCATAAAATTAGTAAATTATTTAAAGTTGTGTAAATGTTGCTTTTGTGTCCAATAGCACAGCACTGCACTATTCATTAATTCTCTCCATTCAAAGCATCTCTCCACATTGCTATGTCCGTGGAGTGTGCTTACAATGCATTCTGGATTGATTTTGCTCCTCTCTCCTCTGTGCACAAAATTTGACTATAAAATCAGTGCACCCATCTCAGTAGCACAATGGAGGACCGCATTTACGGCACCACAACAATATAGAGAAATTAAATTAGCTTACAGTACAGAAAATAAAAAAAATACATAAAGCAAAGCAAGTCCATTCAATTCAGCTCATGCCCAAGACAAAGACAAAATACAATTGCTTAAGCTTAGTCCAAATACAAATAACTAACCATAAATATTAAATATTGGCATGTAACTCACTTTTTTTTTCAGTGATTAGATCTAAAATATACTTGCACTGAAGGAGTGATATTTTTATTTATTTTTATAAATGTATTTATTTATTTATTTTTCACAGAAAATGTGAATATCTTGCAGTTATTACAGATGTGGTAAATAAGACTGAAAGACGATTCTGAAGATTCTTTATTTTGCTCCATTTTAATAATTGTACAGATTTAAAAATGATTGTACAAAGTAAAACAGAGTAACTGTGGTAACGCTGGAGCAGTGTTAAATAAAACTATTACAAACATTTTTGTTTATTGAAAGAAAATATAAATATTAAGCTAAAAGAAATAAAACGGAACAAAGTAAAAATAGCAATACATTATAAATTAATAAATTATGAATAAATTAAACCTAAATATTAATATTTAGATATTTACTAATATAAAAGAAAACACAAAATGAAAGAGGTGTATAAATACTAAAAATTGATAAGTGTAACAATACCAGATACTAAATACCAAAATACTAATGAAAACTATAATAGTATACAATATAATATAACTAAAATAAAACTCTGCTAGAGATATTGAAAATTTGAAGTATATATATATATATATTATATATATATATATAATATAATATATATATATATATATAGATATATATATATATCTAGTTATGATATTAATTTTACCTATTACGTATGGGTATATTCAATAAATAAATAAATATATTAATACATTATATACTACTAAAAAGTTTTAATGTATTTATTTATTTTATTGAATATACCCATAAGTAATATAAAATATTAATAATAAATAATATCATAACATTACATAATAAACATATGTTATGCAGCTTCCTCAGGGCTGTGCCAATGGGAAAAAAAAAAAAAAAAAAAAAAAAAAAAAATAGTGTTTATCATAATTGTTTTTATTTATTATTTATTTATTATTTATTTATTTATTTTGAGAGGAAGAGGTATTTTAGTATTTTATGTCTTGGTATTTTTTGTATGGATCGTAAATATGTAGTGAGCAAATGTGCAGAACTCTGTATAGTGTTAAAAAAAAATCAGTAAAAAAATAGGATACAAAATATGATAATATGAAGGAATTTTTCACATTTATTTTTTACAAGTGTTTTACCTGTGCTGTGTTTTGAATTTTGCACTTCACTTAGAGTTAATGGAAATGTCTGTAAAAAAAATTAGCACTACTTTTTATTTTATTATTATTATTATTATTATTATTATTATTATTATTATTTTAGGTGTAGATCTAAAAATGAATTGATCACAAAGCACAAGTGTAATTGACATCACAACGAGCCATACTTCTTATCTCAGATCTATCTCGTGTTTGATCATAGCTGAACAGAAACACAGTGTCGAGCTTTTACACTGTCAAAACTTGGTCCAGGAAGGCGCAGCGACAGGCAATATTGCCATCTCTTTGTGAGCTTATGTCCGGCTAAATCAAACATTTGGTCACATCCTAACTTCATTTTACTTGGTACTCCAGAAATAATTGGGAGACATTGCTCTGGAAAAAAAACATATCAATAGAAACAGATAGAAATAGACATATCCAGAGAAAGACAAAATGTAAAATAGAAAGACAATACACAGAAATTACATCTACTCATTTTATCTCTCTTTTTCTCTCTCGTACACACTCTTGCTGCAATATCCAACTCATACTCAAAATGAAATAAATCATAAAACACTCACACATCCATATATAACACCCACGCACAACTGTATAATTAGAAACTGGGCTGATTATGCATTTAAAGAGAGATAACAGTAACCATATGTAAATAAAACTAATTCAAGAAATGGCTGATTATGCATTTAACGAGAGCTATACAGTAAACCATATGTGAACTAAACAATAATTTGCTATGTGCATCATCCCACTGTAAGTTGCAATTGTGCATGTTAACTGTGCCACTGGTATATAAATTAATACACTAGAAAATTGATGACAGGTCATCTTATTTTATATAAGTTGCAATTGTGCATGTTAACTGTGCCACTGGTTTAGCATTTTATGTCTTATTAGGTACAGTAATACACTTGACAAATTTACTCAGCTATGCTGTATGGCGGGGGTTTTCAAACTATTTACAAAAATTTACAAAAAAAACACAGAAAAACAAATTAATAAAAAAAAATAAATAAATACAAAAAGTAACACACTACAAAGACAGTACAAATACTAAAACAAAATAAAACAAAATGTACAAAAAAATAAAAAAAAAACAATAAAAAAATATTTAATGTTAAATATTAAAATAATACACTAAAGCGCACAAGTAGTGTACAAAAGAAAAATAATTTAACAGTTTATAGAAAAACTATAACTGATTAATAAAAAGTAAAATCACGGCTGATAAAAGTAAAACGAAACTAGGTAGAAGAAAAACAAAAAACACACGTAAAAACACAAAAACAAGTGAAAAAAAACATTTGTACAGAATGAAGAATAAACAAACAAAATCAACTGTAAACAGTACATTCTGTAGAAGTCAAACAATGGACAAAGTTTGATAGAAATCTTTAATTAAAAATATATGAATAAATAATATGTATGTGAAAATATTAAAATAATACAGCAACTAGCGCACAATTAGTGTATCAAATAACGCCAAAATAATATTACCAGTTTATACAATAACTAATCAGAGAGAGTTCAGGAAAGAGGAGGTGGGTGTTTAGACAACTACAGTACAGTACACCGTCATGTTCATCTTTACTGCTAACTAATCAGAGAGAGTTCAGGAAAGAGGAGGTGGGTGTTTAGACAACTACAGTACAGTTATTGCATTTTAGTCTAATGTATAAATGTGTGTGTGTGTGTGTGTGTACCTACTTACTGTAACCATATTTTGGGGAAAACAATGGTAAGCCCGAAGTTAAGCAAACTTGACAAAATCACCTAAAACCTTCCTTTGAGGACGTCTTCATTTGTAAAACCACGTGTTTTGCTATTTGTTAAACATACTGCACTGCAGGACACAAGAGAGAGGAACTGTTCAGAGATTGATCATAGAAGAAGGGAGACAGATGGCATCAAATACAGAATTTTACATTGCATTATGCAATGTGATACTGTATATAGAAGCATTACCATGGTAAAGACTGCACATTAGTATATCTCACCCTTCATTTGAAAAGTTCAGCTAGAATATAGATTCAGTCGTGTGGCACAGTGACTGTATCGAGAGTAAACTGTTCTAGCCTAAAACCTTATGTCCATGTCACCTTCATCACACCTTTTGATAACACACTGGATAAATAACATCACAGATTGTATGTGAAAAAATCAAATTAAGTAAATCAAATTTATATTAACAAACTTAACCTTAACTGCCTTTTTTAACTTAAATTATTTCAGCAACAAAAAACAACAAATCTTATATTAAACATCAATCTACAAATTATTCAATAAATTAATTAAATTAAATACATATAAAAAATAAATACGATAAAATTAATTTCATAATATTATAAAAAACTTAATTTATAAGAAACTGTCAACAAAGTTGTATTTTTTAATTATTTCCAAATAAATGCACTGCCTACTGTAAAACTAAAAAGTTAGCATCTAATGATACTTGATTCCAAATCTGTTCTAGGAAAACTTCTTAATTTGTGTGTTTTTCAGAGTATATTAGATATGTCATGTCTCTTTCGGCCTGAGTGTTTCTGGTGATTCATGTATTTTATTGCAATTTTGTGCCCTGCAGTACCGATTTCTTGTTCAAGCATGAATCATGAAACCCACCTATATAGAACCAATGACCCGATACAGGAAATAAATGAATAGATCGAATCAAAATAAATCGTAAATGTCTGTATTACAAAATAAATTAGTTTCATAGTATTGTGTGAAATTTCTGACCAGAGAAAATCCATTGGTGGTCTTGCGTGGGAAAATTATGTGATTTCTGCTCTGCTCCATCTAACCTTAGAGTCAGCGTCAAAAACCAGCAGCAGGTGTCTCGAAAAAAAAAAAAAAATGCTTTTAATTACAGCTGTGAGTCATAGCTGTAATTCTCCATCCACAGGAGCATGCACACAACATCAGCATGCACAGACCCTCCGCACAACCAGCCAGATCCATCATCAGAGGAGAGGCGAAAAACAAAAGCAAACAGTCCACCACCATCAAATACATCACAGCAAAAACACAACACGTTCAGTCAATTACAATTAAGAGAAATGTAGTGTTTGTCTGTCAGCTCCGCCCCTTCGGCTGTTCGACTGGTCTGATTGGCTTGTTCCCTCTGTGGTCCCTTTTTGTACTGACTGATGGAAGTGAGTTTATAAGAGAGAAAAAAGAGAGAGAATGAAGTTAAAAGGCAAACATAGAAATATTTTTGGATGATTTTATTTTATTTTTTTTAATATTTTTTTTAGTGGTGGGCCGCTATCGGCGTTAACGTGCTGCGTTAACGTAAGACTCTTATCGGGCGATAAAAACAATATCAGAAGCGATAAAAACAGATATCGCCGTTAATCTATTCTGCAAACAGTTGGGTTGGGAGCTGGGCTCTATACTACGCAAGCTATGCTGACTTTCACCGTGATAGTTTTAGCGCGGATGTATACCTAGACGAATTGCACTGTAGGGGGCGAGAGAACGAGTCTTCGTCGAACCTGTGTGTAATGCCTACTGTGAAATTACCAAGCTTCCCAAAAAAAACCTCGACAAAGACTCACGCCTGTTCACCACATACTCCGTCTGCAGTGCGTATGCAGTCCGTGTGCGTTACGTGTGTGGGGCAGAAGCAGCACGGACTCATTGTGCTTTCACACAGGATGCGTTTGCAGTCCGCTACTGATCCGCGGCTGTTTAGTCCCCACAAACACAACATTTGTTCATTATTCTATATTTTCAAACCATGTTTAAAAAAAAAAAAAAAAAAAATTGTGACTCTTAATTTCACAGGACCAGTTATAACACTCTTATCATAATCATAGACATTAGTTTAAACTTTTAAAATAAATATAAACCACTATATATTTCAATTGGCATTGACTTCTAGGTTTGGATATACTAAGCTGCTCACGCAAGACAAGAAAACCGGCAAAACATTTAAATTAAAGCCTACTTTTCCTATTGTGTTATCGCAAATATTTAAAATTAAAACATTAAAGCACCACTGACAGAAACGAGTCGATTCTCGTGCCTTTGCCATTTAAATCTTTATTACAACCAATCGCAAGGTTCTTAAATGAACTTTGTTTTTTCTGCTTCCATAAACAGTGCATAGGACTATATCATGTTGCCTGGTTTATCTAAAAGGTGCTCTTTTTCCTTGTTTTAAACCCCTAGCCAAAAACCCATGGTGTTGCGTGTATAACACAGAAGCCTTTAATTAGTATCACATTTATTGTGAACATTAACTGCATTTCCCGTGTCCAAATCCATGGTATAAGTTTTTACCGCAACACAACTTGCACTGTCATTTTAAATTCAGCGCATGCAGCGCATAGCAAAAATAGACTCGGTAGGTAAACGATCGCTGCACCTGCTGCAGGGACCACCGCCGTGCCTGGAAACTCACTGCCGGAAAAAAAACCACTGCTGTGGGAAACGCTGAATCCGTTAACATGGGTGCGTACAACAAACACAACAACTGCAGACGGAGTATGTGTGAGGGACCCAGGCGTTAAGGTTGTTTGGCAACGTTGTGCAATGCGGAATTAGTTTACTGATAGGAGTTCTTCCAGTCTCAAGGTACCCCCTAGACGCTAAAGCAATCCCTTTAGCTAATGCAGAAGATGCCGGGCCAAGCAATGTAGTGCAGGGGAAGAGTCGTCGTCAAACGTCTCGGTTACGTATGGTAACCCTCGTTCCCTGAAGGAGGGGAACGGCCGAGACTCCAACGTCGGTTGACCGCCGAAAATGGGATAATCGCTTCGATAGACCAATTCTACTTCGAGTGTAAACTAAACGAGCCATGCACATTGGCATGCAATTATTGCATTCCAGCTGCCGCTGATCACAGCGTGAGTATAATAAGGCATCAGGTGCCATATGCATACCAGGTTTTTACTGCTGAGGAGCCGAGGCCGGAGAGAACCGCGGCGGCTCCAGCGGTGGTATCAGCAACCATGGCGACGGGACGTGGCGTCTCCGTTCCCTCCTTCAGGGAACGAGGGTTACCCATACGTAACTGAGGCGTTCCCTTTCAGGTCCGGGTCACATCTCGACGCCACCGTCCGGTTGACCGACGAAAATGGGATCCCTACCACGCGCCGGTGGGTGCTGCCCGACTTCCAGTGCCCTGTGCGAGCCGCCTCGCCCTATTAGGTGTAGGCCGGGGCTCGGCAACAGTAGCTTCCCCTCACCATTGTCAAAGCACTACCTCCTGGGTGAGACTGGGATAAACACTGTGAAAAACGTACCGTTTCCACCTTGGAACAGGGACGCTGGCGGAGAGCTCCATCCTTCCCTCAGGAGGTTCCTCGGAGCAAATACACAGTATCGCCTCCGTTTCGGTTGCATATGGAGCAATTTGAGGTGATTCACACCCTCCTGGAACAGGCAGAAGTCTGCGGGGAAAAAACACCACACGGGCTCAACGGCTCTACCGTGGACTATACGCATACGAGTACCGCGTAGTTTCTCAAATATGGAAAGAAACCACGCCTTCCATGTGTTCTCCCGGATTCATCATGAAGGCCTGGCGCCGGGACGTTCCGCCGCGCCAGATCCTGCCTAAGTTTGATGGAGGATCTCAACAGGGTCACAGTACGGACACTCTGAGGCGGTTTAGCAAGCCGAGCCTATAACCGGTGCCCTCTCGTTTGCCACTACCCGTTTGAGGTGAGAACACAGGAGATACCGGCTCTCACGAGGCTATAGAACCTAGCAACGTGTTAGGTTTCGCCAGCCCGCAGCTCTAAATATCTGTCAGCGCGCGCCACGACCATCGCCCAGGCGGATGCAACACTTCTTGTCTGAGTGAGCTCGCAACCTGAACGTGCTGGTCACACCCTGTGGCCTGATAGCCCCAGGGGCTATGGCATCCCAATTCCAGTGGGCCATCTCTCTTAGGAGACGGCATTCCCATTCTGCCGGCCTCCGTAACAGACACAGAAGCGGGTCTTAGGTCCTGAAGCTTTGTGTCCGGGCCTCCACGTGAGGGCATCTCAAATGCTCGATACGGGACAGAAGCGCAAAGCTATGCTGGGGTCTGCCTCCCCTCCAGGGGCAAGCGCTTGCAGGTTCACCACTTGGTCCTTTGAAGGGTGTAGTGGGACCTGGGCACGTTAGCCGGGCCGGGGCCTCCGGATTAACCTGGGAGTCAGCCGGCCCAGAACTCTAGGCACGAAATCGTCTCGACCGAAAATGCGTGCAGGTCCCCATACCCTACTTGATGGAGGCCAGTGCAAGCAGGAGCAGAGTTTTCAATGAAAGAAAAATTTTGGTCGACTGAATGCAAAGGCCTCGAAATGGGCCCTTACTGCTTTAGTGATTTCAGCACCATCGTCGAGTCCCAAAGGGTTAGGAGAGGGGGGCCGGAAAGGATTAACCTCCTGGCCCCTCTACGGAACCTGGAATGCCGAAGGTCATGCTTACCTAAAGTACTTCCCATTCAAACGGGGTCATGGTACGCAGAAATAGACGGCAACCTGGTCTTGAGGGTGTAGGGAGACAGCCGTCGCTGCCAGCCCCATTGCTGCAGAAAGGAAAGACACACAACCCATCGAGGCAGCTTCGGGGTCTTCCTCGGCGAGAGAACACCACTCGACGA